>NC_086330.1:166846605-167149635 GCF_032445375.1 Bacillus rossius redtenbacheri | reverse complement strand
CCCCTCTTACTTTCTAAATCAAGCGCCTGTTTTATTTAAGCGTCACACCGACCCCCCAGGAACTTCTAAGCATGACGTCAGACTGACTACTTCGTTTCTCGGCTACAACTCAGCAAGATTTACCATCGACACGCCCACTAGGATGTAGTCGTCTCGTCAAGGGATGTTTTCCCTTAGTTTTTAGATAGTATTAGTCTGTCTTTATTTCAATGTAGAAACTTTTTATTATTCCAAATTTAAATAAATATAAATTATGAGTGCTTCTGCATCCACCGCGCTTGTTTTGGTCAGGATCTCCGTGCATCCGGGCGGGATCTCTCCTGAGCACAAGGACAACACCCTGTTTTGGTGAGTTTTCGACACCCTCTTTCTGTCCCCAACGATCCCTGTTTTTGTGGGCATTTTTGCCGGTTTGACGACTGGCTGTGAAGCAGGTCTAATTCTTTTGGATTTGGCTTGTTCACAGACAGGGTCCTAGAGTCCCAGAACCGGTATCCAAGAATCAGTACCCAATAATTGGTATCACAGAGCTGGCACCGAAATTGCTGCCAAATGCCCTTCCTCGTCTTCGGTAACCGGAAACTACTGAGGCACCACCTAGCAGCCCGGCTACAGTATGATGTATCACTCCCGATCAGCAAGTTTCAACTATTCGACCCCCAAATTCTCCCCGACTTCTACAGCATGTTAGTGCTACGCCATTTATAAGTTCCAGCTAATTGAACTATGTATGTGATAACTAAAGTGGGAGGTACAGGACTTTAATTATGCTACATGTTAATAATTATCACTCTGGGATTGTTTATTGTTATTTTTAACATTTTAAATTTTAACTTATATAAACCTATATTATAAATTGTAACTTATAATGTATTAGTCCAATTAACTATGATAGAAAAATAAATAGAGGCACAGTTATAGACTAACCTGCATTTGTTGTTATTTATTCTTTTGTAACTAAAGATCCACAGTCTCCCAAAAGGTTTCCAGGGAGACATTTACGTTACAGCAATGTAGAGAGAGAGTGTGTGGGTAACAGTATTACTGAAATAGCATTTTTTTAAATTTATATAAAGTTGCTCAATTGTGATATAAGCTCATTTGGTCCTAAGGTAAAGAAGTGCCGATGTGCCTGAAATTAACTATCAAAATGTTTTTATAAAAGTAATTCGAAAATCAAACAAATATAATCGCAATTAAAAATTCATGATAATTACATTTGGAACAATTTTATAGAAATGATTGGTTTTCACTGTACGTCATAGAGAAACCACAATAATGTACAAGAGAGAGCAACATACAGACACACAGAAAAACAATCTAAAATCAGCCAGTGTCAAATGCCTGATGCATAGACAGCTCAAAGAGTTCCGAGGGAGTTAATAGTCAGAAAAAAAAAATATAATGGCACAGACGAACACAGTGGTCTGACAATGACCAGAAAGCTATAACAAGAACAGGAAATACCTTGAACAACATAACGACAAAACATACGGACCAAAAAATGGTACAAAAACAGTAAATTTGGACAACACAAAGGAAAAACGGCAACGTGCAGGTGAACTCAGAGATGAAACTAAGCAGATATTCTGCACTAAACGACGCCAGCACAAATGAAGAGTTGGGAAGAAAAACAGTTAAGACGTTTCGTAAACTGACATCTGTTTCCTTCATTAGGCAGAAACAGTCTGATAGTGAAATAATGCATCATTATTACATATGTACAAAACATTTCCGCAAAAAGTTAGGGAAAATTATTTTACAGTGTATTTTTAATAACTTAGGGTGATATTGCGTGTCTTTATTACTACAACTAAAGTTCCAATAATAACTGAACGATTAAAACCTTCATTTTACAAAATACATGAACATATTATGTACGTACAGGTTTGAAAATATTCCACGGAGAATTGAAGCCTACATAATAAAACACATTTAACAAGGTTATTTTAAAAAAAATATTTTGAATTGTTTTATAAAAATTGAAAATATATATATTTGCAATCTGCTTAAATTTTATAATATGAATGGTTATGAAATAAAATGAGCAATTAGTTTGAAATAAGAATAATATTTCCTAAATTATGCAATAGTCTACGTTTCTATAAAGTGAAAAAAAATTTTTTTCAGCATATTTATGAAATCTATTTTGTGAATCAAATAGTCAAAACTTGATTCAGTTTTTCATATTAACTTAAATCAACGTAAAGATTTAAATGGGCCGAGAAAAAAAATGTTCCAGACACTTACCTTAACACGTTTCTCCTCCGCTTAAGGTACCATACGCAGCGTTCCCTGGCGATGGAAGGGGGAGTCGGTGGGGTTTCCTATCCATTAGCATAAGCATCCTCGCCTTCCTGCCAATCCACTCCATTGTCTGTCGCACGACGCAGAGCGTAGCACTCCAGGGTGCGGAGCGGTACGGTAGCGTAAAGAGCGTGTCTTCAAATTTCACTATATTATGTTGAATCGTTTTGGGACTTTTCTACGTAAAAGCATTCCATCTATTAGTTGATACTGCCCATAAGAATTTCAGCGGACGTTTCTCATTGCCTGATAATAGTCAAGAAATATAGCGTTTCGTGTAAAATAAAAAAAGTAAAGGATGCATGCTATTGTTTTAAAAAAACAGCGCGATATATTTTCTCGAGTTTGAAAACTGACAGAAACGTCGTCCGAACCTACTACTAGTTCAAAGTGCATTGCATTCAATCTGCGTTACAATTAGTTTGCATAAACCCTTTCCCATTTATACCCCTTTGGTCGGATATTGCCAATTAACGAACTCAACCGAGATTTTCGACTTCTTGATTTTATCTATCAGTTTTAAAGAAATTTGTGAGAAATTGAGACAGTTATCGTGTCCGAAAATTATATATATATATATATATATACATATATATATATATATATATATATATGAACTTTTGATTTGACTACGGTTTGGGCCCCATGGACCATGAATAGAAAAACTATTTTAAAATTTTCAGAAAATCACACCATGGTAACGACTCCAATATTTGCTTAAAATCAACCTAATAAATTTTTACTGGATTGCTTCAAATAATAACGAAGGTTGGAACCTCACAAATTAAAAAATGTAAGAAAGAAAATAATAAAAACCTTTAAGAATTAAGATCAGAAATTAGAAGTCAATTAGTCATTGAACTATAAGCATAAAAAATACAATTGTCTATATTTACATACTAGCTGCCAGACCTGGCTTCACACGGCTATACTAATGGAAAAAAATTAAGCCACATCTCCCATTTACAATAATAGTAAATAAAAAAAGTCAGTGAAAATTTATTACAATGCTGTATAATGTACCGGAGAGAAAATGAATAGCACCGATGGTTTCCCGACTCGTTCACGCAACGTACAACTGATGTACCCGTACTTCGCTACGGCAGTCTACAGGCAGATCACTCTTGCTCCGCTCATTATACATGCCCCTCCTTGTGGGTACGCCACTGCCGCGCGATGCCCGTTGCCATGGAGACGCAGAAGGCATGAAAAATACAAAATCCTGTTCTCATGCAGACAAAGTACCCACTGTTGCCTGGGTTTAACCACCCATGGGATCTAATTTTCGGAAAATGTCATCCTGCGTAACATAAGGAACATTACTGTGAAGTTTCAAGTCTGTATAATATATATATATATATATTCTTGAAAAAAGGGCAATAAAATAGAAATTAATCACAGAAAGAGAAAAAAAACAATAGTTTAGGTTTGCGATTTAAAGTGATAAAAAGTATTTAAATACTAATTGAACTCATATGAGTGTACTGATTGCTTTGTTGTTAATATCACACGGGTGTTTTTTACTTGTATGGGAAAATTAAGAATGATAAGGCATCTAGTGCGTGGCAACAATGTTAATAGGCAATAGGAAATAAACTTATAGCGCCTGCGGCATTGTCAACACACACTTTGTACGTGTACTGCATGTTGTATCTAACACCCTCCAACGCATTTGATTCTAAATTGGACTTTTAGTAAGGATCCCAAATGTTATTGATAATATAATAGATATAGCCGATAGCCTTCCTCGATAAATGTACTATCCAACACTGAAAGAATTTTTCAAATCGGACTCGTGGTTCCTCAGATTAGCGCGTTCAAACAAACAAACAAACAAACTCTTCAGCTTTATAATATTAGTTTAGAGTACAATGGCTGTAAAATATAACTTTGTCAAATAAGTAGCAAGTGATAAGGCAAATAGAGATCTAAGAAATAAATATCGTTAGAAAATATCTTTAAAAAAAATTACATAGTAAAGTATCGCAATGAAATAAAAACCAAATATGACAAATGAAAATAAACAAACGAATAACGACAACAGACACGACAACACATTACTTTAAAGTGTTTTGGGCAGTAACATGCCAACATAGCGACAAGACACTTGTTCACAGATGTGAATATCATTTTGAAAATAAAGCGTTAACTTGACAAATTTTATTAGTTTTTGGCAAATATATGTAACAGTACTCTATTTCGCCTCATATTATCAGAGCAGAAAGTAGCGATTATCATAGTGAGATACAAGATAACTCTTACACGTGGTATCAATATAATTTTGCTAAAAAAATACAAACTCTAGAAAGATCCCGTTTAACCCCCAAAAGTTTCGTTTTTATTGTTATACAAGCTTTCAAACTCTGCCACCAAATATATTCAAAAGTTAAACAACAATGCTTTTAAAAATCCATCATACTGTGAAATATTATTATTAAATAGTGTTAATGAAAAAAAAACCTTAAGTTTAGTTTATTTTAATTCCTCACAACACAATATAGAACATTTAAGTATCTAAATAATTTTGTGCAACTCTCAGAAGTAAAAATCAACACACACTCTAGTTAAATTCTTAATAAATATTTTTGCAAATTAATACTTAATTTTTCTCATAATAATAATGCATTGTGTGATTGTGCAATTCAATTAGAATATCTACTACGTGGCCTTATTTCATACAAAAATATGTAATTTTTTTACCACTTTTATCTGCAGTGAATTAAAATTAACATCAGACAATTTATAGTTCTGCCCTATAGGTATACAAAAACATGATGGATATTAAGCTTAATGCAATTGAATTTTTATACATGTTTGCTTTAGTGAAGTTTATAGTGGAATCGTATATATTTTACAACAAAGTAATTAAGGGCTTTGGTGATAGTGATAATGCGATAGACAGCGGTAAAGGGATTCTATAAGTATTTTCTTGTGAATTAGTTTAAAAAAATCATTATATATGATTTTAAACGTAATAAGTAATGAACAGACACCACAGGCACGTACACGCATAATAAGTCTGTACGAAAGCTTCCGGTGTAATAATGATAAATGGAAATAAAATTTTGCTGAAGGCGTTACATTTAATAAAGATGTAACAATGTATCAACTTTTTAATGTAGAATATGAAGCTTACCTGCAAGTCGGCCATGGAAATAAACTTATGGCTTATTTTTGCTTCAAAACGTGATAAACTCTTCCGATCACAACGGAATCCAACACGTGACTGGCAGAAGTCAACATCTGCACTGTAATGCATTTAACCGGTAGAGATGACAACGTGTTAATAACTTCAAGCACCAACTAAGAATTTATATCTTATCACCTCTTAAGTATACGTGAGAGACACTGCGCACTTACTTAAAGAGAATAATCCATAAACACTAGGTTCGTCAATCACTAGAAATTTACACAAATAAACTAAACATTTAAATCTTTGTTTTTAAATTGTAGGTGGATACAAACTGACCCGAAAATACGCGGACAGAAGTACATGAAATGCATTCATTAATTTTGCTTTATTTTTTTTCAAAGAACAAACTTAAAATTAACGAACCATCATAATATTATTATAGAATTACGTATTCGCGTTTTTAAAACTTGTTCGGATTATAACACAAATACACGAAAACAGTGATAAAAGCACGCTGAGACGACTTATTGGGTGGTAGATGCGGTTTTGTGCCACGAAGACCACAGGTTAGAGAAAAAGATCTCTCTTTGACGCGTTCTGTAGCTTTGATCACATTTCGTCCTTCAGTCGGGAAGGATTTTAGACTTCCACAGGAGTCCCCACCCTTTCAACTGTTTCCTAAACTGTCGCACGTCTTCGGCGGCTTTCCAAGAGCATTCATCAGCACTTCAGGAGCACGCCAGTGGGGGATGTACGAAGGGGATTTCAGGTGTGGTAGCGTCTTCAGCGTAATACCTTCCGGGGAGATGAAAAAATAATCCACTCGTTTACTTCCCAAGGGTATGGAGGACAGACAGAGACCAATGCCATTGCGAGCGACACCAGTGCTCCAGCGCAGTGCGGTTGCGCTTTGTGGAAACGTGTTTACTAACACGCGCGCCGTTGAAAGATCGCCCACAGACTCCGTAGCGCGCGGCGGGCCGCCCCCGTACAGACTAAACACTCGTCTAGGTTTTCGACGAGGTGCTTTGGAACCCGTGTTTACGAGACAACCAGGCCCTTACACGCGAGGTAAACGTGAGAAGACAATTTTTTTAATTTTTTATTTTCGAGCAGTCCTTTTATGAAGCTTGTCCATAAGAAGTCGAAGCGTTCGTTCTGGACAACTAGCAGCTCTTAAAAAAATCACGAAGGTACGAGTTTTCAGGGTGCGATTTTTAGGAAGGCACGATTTACTTTTTTTTTCTTGTGGGTTATTCGAAATATGTTAAATAAAATGCATTATTAATTTATAGTATTAATACAGTTTATTTTATAAAAATAAATACAGACATTAATTTATTCTTTCTTTGTTTCTGTTATAAGACTCAGTTATAAAAAATCATTTCTTCAACACGAAAATAAAATACTATGCTATCCTAATCAAACTTAACTTCTTATTGACATCGATATCATAATAGACCACGACAGGCGTTGAGAAGACCTTTGAGCAGTATTTTGGAAAAAATTACCACTTGCCCACGGCAAAATCCGTTACATCTCCCCATTGTAAAGAAGGTTTCGTAAATCCAACACAATGCCGTGGATATAGGGGTGGGAAAATAAAAAAAAGAAACTATTCAGGCATTTTATAGAAATTTGTTTCTAGAAAGAATGTAGAAAAAAAGACTAAACTTATCTTCTTGAACGCGAGTTCAATGTTTTTCCATTGCTCCACTTCAATAGTTTAGGGTCATTATCATACTTAATGTTAGGTATTTTATTTAATAGTATATTCATGTAAGTTAATTATGGTAAATTTCTTACAACTATGGTTTCTTTACAAATATTGTTACGAGAAATGCACTTATGTAGTCATAAAATAGCGTGACATGTAATGCAAAGTAATAATAGTTGTGACTACTTTTGTAATATTTTATACCTCGAAAATGACAGTAAATAACTCTCAATAACATTATAAGACCACATAAACATATATTCTCTTAAGTAAACATATATATCTATTAAGTAAAAAAAAAAACATGAAATTTAAATGTCCTACATGGCATGTAAGGCCAAGCCTTAAGAAAGGTTATTCTGTGATCTGATATTTCAAAAGAGCCATTAAAAGAAGTCCATGATCCGGTCATTAGTAAGCACGCCAACTCGAGCAGAGCTGCGAACTATGGTAGTTGAGCAATGCCTTACATTCCTGTTCAAGGACAAATCCGTGTTTGGTCATGATGTCCATGCTCAAGATTAACTCATCGGTAATGTCAGCAACATAAAAGACCACTAAAATGTGTAAGTTCTGATTATCACATCCAAATATAGCTATCCGTGCAAGGTGATGTGTTCCCAGGTGTAGTTCTCACACTGTACGAGCGGCGTTCTTCTCAGCTGTTCCCTACCTACGAAATATATGCTATGCTCCAGTGTTGACATTAAGATCCCCTTTCAGACGAGGCGGTTTGGTTGATATAACTTAGTTACCTGTCTGACTCTCAACTAGTTGACTGCCGTGTGAAGACACTTTTTGTGCTGGATTCACACTAGGCAACTTGTAGAAAAAACTCATTTTTAAAAACTCCTCCATCATTTGCGAATATAGGTAAATTTCTTAATCAAATAATTACTTAAATATTTATAAAAAAAATTAATGAAATATTCTCGCCGAATGCACCTTATTTTTTGGCAGGCTACATGCTGTCACAATCAGTATAGCATTTTCGTGTCACTTCCCTCCAAGCTTCACTCCTTTGGTTATTATTGCTATATTTCCAATGAATCAGCACTTTCAATAATATTATCAGGTGGACATAAAACATAAAATCATTACTCAGTGAAATAATATGCCTTAATTTTTAAAAGTTAAACCGTCCTTTATACTAAAGCATTATGACTGTCTCTCTCACTGAATACATTCCCTTCAGCACTGTATGGTAAATAAGATTCCTTATCTATGTAATAGTGCAGTATCCGCGTAACTGTCGTAATATAATCTACCGAACCGCAGTATGTTAGATGAGCCGTCTCATATACTGAACCAATTTTGTTACTTTTCTAGCTGACTTCGAAACCTGCAGCACTCAATGGTATATGATACGGCTCATCTAATAGTGCATGCAGCCTCCACGCATCAGCCGCAGATCTCATCTTCCGCAGCACACTATGTTAGATGAGCTGTCTCATATGCTGAAGCAGTCTTTGCGTCACTCTAGCTGACATCGATCCCTAAAGCACTCAATGGTAAGTTATTTAATATTTAGTTTAAACCTTTTGTTACCTCTTATATACGAGTATGTTTGGTTACTTAAATTAATTAAAGGTTACTAAATGTTTGATTGTATTACTTTCCCATCTGCTGAAACTGTTATACGAGACAGACCTGCACCCACCAGTCACTGCACCAGAAGCTTAACTGACAGCAACCAGGGCGGGGGGAGGAGTAGACGCTGGAGAGAGGCAACTTGCCAACGAGATACGAGATGAAAAACTACCAGCAGTGAGAATACTGAAGAAAATGCATCAGTTGTACATAGGACTCCTGAGAGAAGATATTGATGACGTACCTTTAATCATGTCATGTTAAAGGTATCTTAAGTATGTCTTTTTTTGTAAACTGGAATGAATAGGCCTCTCGACAAAACTCGCCATGTATAAAAAAGAGTTAACATATCGAGCGCTATAACGCCTGAGAATTACACTAAGGTGATTTGGAAGCCAGCGAAAACTACAAGAGACAAAGAAATAAGAGGAAGGGCCGATGGCATAGTAACTATTTACATAAATTAACAAAAAGGTAAATACCACGAATCCAGGTCGAGCGAAATTTTTCCATACCTACTAAACTGGGTGTTCAAAACACTTTAGATTTTAAGGGGATGCAGCCTGTTTCAGGTCATTATAATTATTATGAAGAATATCCCAGAAATCAACGTCAAGCCGAGAACAGTTTATAGGTCAATTAGTCAATGTTTTGAATCTCTATAAAAATCAATTGCCGTGCGTTAGTCTCGGTAAAACTAGAAAACAGCTGGACCGATTTGAGTTATTATTTTTTTTTTGTTTGCCTCATTACAGGGATGGTTTCGAAAAACGAACATAAAGTAAAACCCAAAGGAACAGCCGAAAAATCAAAAAAATCGAATTTGGTAATTTTGTATGAGAATTGTCACATAGAATTTCTTTTGAATGTTTCTTAGTTTGTCCTCTATGCGTTCCAAAACCCCTGATCCAATCTCGATGAAATTTTGCGCAATTGACCTTAGAAACATGAGGGAGGTCACTTTAAATGTGATATTACGATAATACCAACCATTAAAGGAGAATTTAAGGTGGCGCGCGAGTCGTATGGTTAGTTACCTTTAAGTAATTTATAGTATTTCGTCTGTGCTATAGATCAAAAAAGATACATATACAACTTATGCGGAAAAAAATTCTCGAAATCATACCTAGACATTAAAATTTCATTCGAAAATATAGTTAATTAAAGCAAATAACTAGCTAAGTTAGAAAAATATTTTTTACAGTGTGAATAGTCAAAATTATCCGATAAAACAATTTTGTCACGAAGTCGTGCAGATAACCACTTCTGACAAAATACATTACATACTAAAGAAGCACACAAATAATTGCAAGAATACTATTAATAAACAATTTAATTGTGTTTAACATGTTTAACGTGTGATTTTATTAATAGGAAAATAAAACGAAATAAAAATAACAATATACAAAACACACAAACACTGAACATTAATAAGCAAAAATATTGAAGTAGGGAAACATAAAATATATAATAAAACTTATTTAATTACATTGAAAAGTGAAAGCTCAAAACTACTTATCACGAAAATTCTAAATAAACATGAAACACGCACATATTTACACATACTTGCATACAAATATGTTAACATACTCGACATATTTGTTGTTATGTTAAAGTTTTATTGTTTATACTATTCAAATTTCTCAAAACACATTTTAAAAGTTGAAAATTTTAACAGTGCCTTACTGGCCCTTCAAGTGCCTTCCAACTGCGTGCTGCAGCTACAGAGGTAGATCTGAAACAGGCCTTGTAGTGATGATAGGAGTTGAAAAATACAAGTTGCTCTTGGAGCGAGTTCCCTAATTGTGATAAAAAAAGGCATGTTGAAAAGTTGGGCACATTATTTCATGGACGTGGTCTCAACACAGAATTCATGAAATAGTGGTACTGTCAATGATAGCCTACGTTCCAAATGAGGTCACATATTTTTATTTGAATGAAAATGATGAAATGTTTTAAAATTTACAATCCACGCGAAATACATATTTCATTAAAGTAGTCATGGAAATATTCTGATAATATGGTCAGCAATTTTATTATTTTAAATAAACATGACTCACAAGTAAGGTTAAAAAATTAAATTTTTGTCGAAAGCTTATGTTTGAAAACAAAAAAAAAGGTCATATCCCTATGTCTATTGTTCATACGTAATCGAAAGTTTGCATAGCATTGCGTGCTCTTTATGCTTTCTCATTTTTTAACTGAAAGTATATATCTTTACTTTAATATGTAAATTTGCGGTCAATAATTTATAAATAACTTTACAATCAATACACTAACACAGGACAATAATGTGTGTCCAACTATTTGAGTAATATATAAATAGGTTTAGAGGCTACCTGATTTAAAGAAGTACAAGCTTGTACATTTATTTTCTCCTCTAGCACATTACAATAAATTCCGTGCTGTTAATTTAACAGCAACATCACTGTGTTTGAATAAAATCACAAAAAGACTGTAAAATTATATATTTGAATGCCAACATAAGCACGTAATAAAAATAAATTTTTCTGTTTCCAGTAGGTTGTAGAGTTCACTCACATATTCGTGGCGTCCTTTTCAGATGGACTCAAGAGACGAACCATACAAACTCCTCTTTGTTCCGAGGGATAAAGTTAAATATACTCTAAGGATTAACAATGGAAAGGAAATCGTTTGGATGCACCAACAATTTTCAAGAGATTGAAAAGGTTTTTTTTTACTTATTAAAATGGAAGATTCTTTATCTGAATAAGTAGTTACGACGTGCATCGCGTTCTAAATAATGCGCCTGAGTGCGGGATCATCCTTGTTTATGCGGAGACGGCTACCTGTTGCAGATGGCGGCTGGAGTTTCAGAAGTTCCTCGACTACAAATCTTAGCCCGCGAAGAGCGGAAGGTGATGTGCGACGCGCGTGTATCCTTGTTGACTGTCCCGTGCAAGAGGACTCCAGGAGATTCATTGCAGTGCCTTCTTTTGGCGTGGCAACAATTAAATACTTCTTCAAGCGACATGGAAGAGAGAAAGAAAGAGAGCTAAAGTGAGAAGGAGATAGAGATAGGGAGAGAAAGAGTTTTGTCCTAAATTATAAGCTCCGTTTCTTGTAGCCCGATAGAAGGGAATGATACAAAAATGTCCTTGTTTGCACGTACTTAAGAAAACAACATGACTTTAAATATAACATTTTAAAATGAGACCTACATTTTGGTAAAAATGGTTACAAAGGAATTACCAACGAAAAACACAGTTCAAACAGTTCTGGTTTGGCCGATAATCTAACTTATATTAAATTTTAAATTTTTTTTCTGAATGACTCACTTGAATTATTTTGCACAAAGCGGACGTGTAATCTAAGGGAACGGTTACATACATACCATAACATAACGATTTTTATCTTAGGTAGTTTTCTTAGTCAGTTAAATTTCTAGCCCGAAAGGATTAGGGGACACGGCAGGTCGGAACTCAGAAGCAATAAAGATAGTTTCCATTTATTAATTACACTGTGATACAAAAAAAAAACATTAACTCAGCACGGGAAACGAATCCACAACATAACGTAAAATCTGAGCTTGGTTTCTAAAGATGGGGCCTCTAGACCAGGAAAGCCTGTAAACCAAAGTTATTACTACGTTAACTAATAAAAATGGTATTTCTGATTCATCACACAGACGCTTGCTCCATTTTTGGATCCCATTAATATATTTCCATACGATATTAAAAGAAGGCACTCCCCGATATTAGTGTTTAGCTCCAAACAAAATCATGGTATTAAAGAGTAACTCAAAACAAAGTTTCTTTAGTTAAATAAGGATCATCTTGCATCGCTATGGTTGCAGTCTACAGTTTATATAATTATTACTTTTTAAAACCCAGTTAGAAATCCAGTTCACTTACCACCACCGAGTGACCTGGCTCATTTCTGAGAAAATACTTGCCTTCTTTCGCGCAGTGACTCCAGGCCAGTCACGTGGTCGGGCCCAGGGACGAACACCGCGGGTAGCTGACCGTCTGCCGCCGCCCACCTCTGCGGCTCGGAGCTCAGCCAGCGATGTCCCCTGGCGAGTCGCCGGGACGACTCGTTGTTGGCCCCTGCAGCTTGCTGTTGGCCAAGGGATGGCACTCGATCGGCGAGTACCCACTAGGTGTCACTGGATACCAAACAGCTACCCTCTCCGGTCGTGGCGATCCTCCTAATGTCGTGCCGGCGTAGTGGGTCCGGGTTACCCCAACTGGTCCATTGAGGTCCGGGTCCCTGGTCGTCGTGATGCTTTTCGCTCTGAGGTAGAGTTTTGGTCCACTTTTTTATGAGTGTCTGGTAGACTCTTACCCATAAATTTTGCTGTGACGTTGAAGATATATTCGTCGATGAATTCGGGCGTCACTCGCTTTCAGGCCCCTAACTCACCCCGCAAGTAGCCGTTCGTTGGGAGACTCCAATCCATGACCGAAGGGCGAATCGCACAACTACCCATATCCCCGTCGTTCTCCATCTCCGTCATGTCTTTCAGCGGCCTTTCACCCTCTTCGGTCGTAGCGTCGTCGATCGTCGAAGCGAGTCTCCTGGTGACTCCTGATGGACTGAGAGCCTCTTCGCCTGTTTGGCGCTCTTTAATACTCGTTGGCTGTAATGGTCATAAGACCAAGAACATTACAATACTCTTAACTCCTGCAGCAACTCGAACAGAGTTGCCAAGGGAGAAAGGTTGGGTTTTTATCTTGCGAAGAAACTTAAACAGTTTTGTGTACAAGACGCTTTTATTGGTTATGATATAGCACACGACAAACATGCAAACTTGGGAGTGATTCGTCGCCGTTTGCTTCAATAGCTGAAACAGGTTTACTGCAAATGGCTGACGATCTCTGTGAACACAAATTACACACTTTAAATTTGATGCAATAATCTCGTAATAACAACAAATAATAATCCTGACATTTAGCGATTATGTTAGCTATGGCAACAAACAATATAAATTTGGTATTCTATTTTCTTTAATTTTCTTTAATTAATTTCCTGTTACTACCAAAATTCCAAACTGGAGTTAACTTTACTCAATTATACTTACACAATCTTTATCTGACACACAATTCAAAACATACACTCGACTTATACTTAGACCAACGTCGCGAGTTTGGGTCCTCCTTCCATTTTTATTATATTTAACATTTAAGTCAGATCTCTAGTGGCGCTTTCGCCTACACACTATAGAGGTGCGGCCAACTCGTCGTCTTTCTATTTCCGGTTATCCGACGTCTCAGTCCTGTCTCTATCAATTTACTACTCTATGTACAAAGTCAATTCCGGGTAAGTTCACCAACGCTACCTATAAGCCCCTCTTCGCCGTATGCGGACGACGTTGATGTCGACTCCCACTCTCGTTGCGCCGACTCGCTCCTTCTCCACTCGCTGAGCGAGTGTCCCAAATCAAAATTCTGCTCCCTTCACTATTTTCCTTCAGGGGGTATTCGCCCACCTCTGAGGACTTCAAATTTGATTAGCAGTTTTTCACAAAATTACTCGCCGAGCGAGTTCCTACTCGCTCCTGGTGAGTATTGGTGACGAGTCGTGGCGTCTGAGGTCAAGTCTCTTTATTCTTATTATGTCGTCTACGGCTAAGTCCTGGTCCAGTGTTAAAAGTTAAAGTTCCACTTATTGCTTGTTGAAATTCGCCTAAGTCCCACCTCGGCTGCGGATGGAGGTGATAGACTCTGGAGATGGCGGCTCGTCCGCCGCAGGCAGAGTCCGGTTGTTGCCTCTCGATGCAGAGTGACTGTCTCTCGTGGCGGAGCAGCGATTCCCTTCTGCCCCGAGTGCTGATTCTTCTAAGTCGGTAGCGGCGTGGTGTAGCGAAGTTCCGGGCGTCGTGGGCGATGGCGGCAGCGTGACGATCTGTTGTCTTCTTCGGAACGATGTGTTAAGCCGAAGCCTCTGGCTGGCAGCCAGGCACCTTCTGCCTGCTGCTTGCTAACAAACCCGTATTTATACCCGGCGAACCCAGCATGACATCATCAAGTGCCAATCAGCACAGACTTGAAGTGACATCATCTTGAGCCAATCAGCGCTCAGTGCCTTGTTGATAGGGGCTCGGTCGACTTGTGAGTCTCGGGTTTCCTGGGGCCTAGGAGTTATGCAACCTCTTAGACACCCGTGTATTGCAGTTGTCCTGCATTTTGGGGAATTCTCGTTATGTAGGGTTTTCCTACCATAACAATACAGTCCAGGGAACGTTTGTCTGACTGGACCCACGGTCAATGTCCCACGGTTTTGTTGGGTTATACACGCTCGTGGGACTTTTCCTCGACTTACAGTCAGGTTACTCGCTAATGATGCGGGTGGAAACGTTACGGGACTACGCTTCGTTACAGTAGAATAAACCATTTCATAAATAGTGCATAGATTAAAGCTAACTTCGCACGTAGAGTGATTTGTTTACTAACACAATTAATTTCTTGGGGAGTTGCGCATCCTACTAATATTATATAAACGCGAAAGTTTGTAAGTATGGATGGATGTTTGTTACTCTTTCACGTAAAAACTACTGAATGGAATTGAATGAAATTTGGCCTACAGCTAGCTTATAACCTGGATTAACACATCGACCCCATATTAATATGAAATTCCATCCCTAATGGAGTGAAAAAGTGATAAATTCATTTTAAAACAGAAAAAATCATAGGTCATAGACATACAAATAGTGAGTGAGTGTCATTTCTCTATGTCTGACACACGATCATACACATAGCAAGGTCTGGCAAATTAATATTTTTCTCCTTGATGAGATCAGTCCGCTTAGTGGAGCTCGCAGGGGCTAGCAAAATAAAGGCGCTAATAACAGTTTTGTTTTTAACTTCGTCAATAGATAGAGTTGCCTTGAATTTTAAACGCACCATCGTTTGATGCGTTTGTCATGTCTTTAATTTTCGTTTGTTTGTGCCGTATGCGTTCCTATACCATTTATCCGATTGCGATGAAATTTTGGTGAGTTTTTATGCGCATGCCCATGAAGGTTACTGAGACGGTATTACTATTTTTCAATCGTTGGAGAACGAATCCTGTAAAAAATGTGTTTATTTCATTTTATATAGCGGTACATCGTCTGTTTTTGTTGTATAAGTGCGCACGCATGACACAATTAATTTAAATACTAGCTGCAGTACCCGGCTTTGCCCGGGCTGAACACCGGGTGATATATTGTCCGCGAGTTACAGCAAAATGGATAGCGATATGTCCAGTGTGTATGACATTAAGAAATGACACATAAAAACTGTTTGTGTATCTGTGACCTATGTTTTTCTGTTTACCCATGGCGATCGGTTGAAAGGTTTAGAAGTTGATGCGCTACAGCGCCATCTAGCGGCGAGTTACAAAAAAAATGGATAGCATTAAAACCTTCTTCATGATAAAAACACTTCAATGTGCCAATTTTCATAGCGACTGGTCAAACGGTGTAAGAGTTTATCGACGTCATAAATGCCAACATCCAATTATATATATTCTTATATTTCGAAATTTTAGGGCTTTCACTTTTGCGGAAAGTGTATGTTCAGGACCTCGAATGGTTTGGAACAATCCATCTCGAAAGAAATGATATTTAAATTCCTGAAACTTTCGAGATTTTGGGGCTTTGTCCCCAGAGGGGGAGGGGTTATTTTGAGGACCCTAAATAGCAGGGAAACACTAAAAATCGAAAGAGAATGATTTTTTAAATTTTCTAAATTTTGGGGCTTTGACCCCTGTGAAGGGGGGGGGGGGGGGGTGATGTTGAGAACCCCGAATGGTTCGTAAACACACCAAATCGAAAGAGAATAGGTTTTAGAAATTTTGGGAAATTTTTTTATTATTGGGTCTTTGACTCCTTGTGGGGGGAGGGTAGTTTGAGGACCCCGAATGGCTCGGAAACACTCCAAATAGTAAAAAAGTATACTTAAATTTAAGAATTTTTTCAAAATTTTGGGGTTTTGCATTCCCCTTCTCCCACAAAATTGGGTGGGAAATCGACTTTGGGTTAAAGTTCCACCATGCCCCGGACACTTTAGTTCGTAATGACTTAATTTTAATACAATTTCCTCCAATCTTTGAAATTTTGTGGCTTTCACTTTTGTGGAAGGGAGGAGGGG
Organism: Bacillus rossius redtenbacheri; assembly: GCF_032445375.1. Lineage (NCBI taxonomy): Eukaryota > Metazoa > Arthropoda > Insecta > Phasmatodea > Bacillidae > Bacillus > Bacillus rossius. Next base: position 167,132,792 of record NC_086330.1, on the reverse strand, counting down.
GTGGGTGGAGGTTCAAGACATCGAATGTTTCGAAGCACTACATCTCGAAAAAATAGATATTTGAAATTCCTAAAATTATCGAAATTTTGGGGATTTTTCCTATTGGTGCGGGGGGGGCGGGGGGTTCGAGGACCCTGAATGACTCAAAAACACTTAAAATCGAAAGAGAAAGATTTTTAAAATAATTTAAACTTTCGAAATTTTGGGGCTTTAACCACCTGGGGGGGGGGGGGGGGAGCTGGCGGGGGGAGGGGGTGATGTTGAGGACCCCGAATGGCTCGGAAACACTCCAAATCGAAAGAGATATAAAGGAATATAAGAATGTAGGCATTTACTGTACTCCTATGTACCATAATAACAATATTGACAAATAGAAAAACTTATTACCTACCTATGAATAATTTTCTAAATTAATTAATAAACAACTCTATGTTTAAGAATTTACGTACATACATAATATTAAACTTCAAACTATACACACACAAAAAAAAGGGATGTTTTTGAAACTATTTTTTATTTGTCATAATGTTTAAAACATTTGTAGGATTTGTTTATATGTAAAACTGTGGTGGCAATATTCCGCTTATCTAAAGGAGTAAAGAAATTATTAGAAATATCACTCCCTGTACACACCACAAATATTTGAATTAAGTAAAAAAAAAACATAGTCCAAAATGAAACAAAAAGTATAAATAACAACTAATTTGACAAAAAAGTTTATACAACTGGAATGACAATGTTAACATCCGCCTGAAATTTAATAGAAGTAGGTAGGTAAGAATATATTTAAGAAATTAAATGAAATTAAAACATACATAAATAAATTTATCTCACACTTAACCAAACATAATGTTTAATATGAAATAAAGGAAGATGGCAATCGCACGTAACTATTCTAATTAATAAAAAATATCAACTTTCCTGAAATAGTAAAATTCAAATTTTTCAACAATATATTACATAATTGATAAATATTTCTGGTCTTCGGTCTCGGCAGCCCTAAGGCTCTTGACGCTCAGCAGATAAATTATAAACACTAAACCAAACTCCTTGCAAATAAGTAGGTACTGTAAAAAAATTACAATATTGACAAATAGAAAATATTAGTAGGCCCTGCCAACCTATGAATAAATTTCAAAGAAATTTATAAGTTTAAGAATTTATATACCTACATTATATTAAACTTCAAACTATCCACACAATAAAAGCCTAAGAATGTTAGTGTAACTATTTTTTTTTATTTGTCATAATACCTAAAATACGTATGTTTCCAAAATGAAACAAAATATAAATAATGACCAATTTGACAAAAAAAAAATTGTACAACTCGAATGACATTGAAAACATACACGTGAAATTTACAAGAATTATGAGTGCCCTAGGTAGAGAGAAAAAAAAATTTATAGAAGAAATTAAATAAAAAAAATGGGTGCGTGTACTTAGGTACGCGCATGAGAAGTTATACTTCTTTGGCATCATTAAAAAATAGTTTTTAATTGCATGCAAAAATATTGCGTAGAGTCCCACCGCGCGGAAGAAGTGAAACTTCGTTGTGGAAATGAAAATAGGAAGGGGTAGCAATTGATTTTTAGTGAAATCATATTGTATCAAATCAAACTAAAAAAAAATTAAGGAAATAAATTTGTAACGATTCATAGATTGATCTTCAGAGAGAGAGAGAGAGAGAGAGAGAGAGAGAGAGAGAGAGAAAGAGACCTATTGAATGTCTATCAAACTAACTTTTTTATGAGAGCAGATTTTCATGAAATAAATCATAAAATCATTCAACGATAAAAGCTCTTTATTTAACTAAGCGGACGGGTTCGCCCCAAGGAGAAAATTGACGCGGCGAGACCTCGTGGACATAGAGAAATGACACACACTCACTATTTATGTGTCTATGTCTATGTCTGCAATTTAAATTTTAATATACATAAATGGTATTGAAAATTGAAACAAATATGGCGACACTACAAACTGTCAAGATCTTTATTTTTTTCTTACTCTCTACTTAGTTCCTTACAATAACAAAACGTAACGTAATGGCTTGAAAGCTATTGCTCGGCAGACATAGAGGAATGACACTAACAGTTTGTATATCTATGACACACATTACATAATATTAACATATATTTTTTCAACCCGTTTAAAATTAATTTTTTTAGACAAAGGATAGCCTATGTCCATTCCCAGGATATAATCTATCTCCTTGCCAAAATTCATTACGATCCGTTCAGCCGTTCAGCCGGGAAAAGGTTACAAACAGACAGACAGACAGACAGAGTTACTTTCGCATTTATAATATTAGTAAGGATAAAAGACAGACAGAGATGTTATATATATATAAATATATATATATATATATATATAAATAAATATATATATATATATATATATATATATATATATATATATATATATACCTATATATAGTGAGATATAGGCGGAGAGAAAAGTTGAGATAGTGCAAGGTATAGAGAATGAAATGGGTTGGATAAAGAGATATACCTATAGATGTATAGATCTATATAAAGACTTATATATAGAAGATATACCTAGAGTTAGTGGTAAGTATATATGTACATATAAAGAGATAAATAGAGAGAGAGAGATACATATATATATATAGATGTAGATAGAGATTAATATATATAGGGAGATGGATAGATGATTTGTATATGTGGAACTACTTCAAACATATTACAAATCAAAACTGAATGAGGCATTGCAATGCAGGCCGAGCATTAGCTAGATAATTGAATCTTTTAAATATTAGTAATCTCTTATTTTTCAGCTTTTTTATATATTGCTTTATAAAGTCTAAATTACATACAGACCAGGTAAATAACTATAAACTGGCAGAACAACGTCTGTCGGGATCTAAAAGTGATATAAATTAATTTTCACACTTGACATTCAAATTAAGAAGACAACTACACCCTGTGTTCAGCCCGGGCAACGCCGGGTATTGCAGCTAGTAGAAAAATAATTTTAGGCTGTAGTTTATCCATTCGATCTTCCGTATTATCGTTACCCAATAGAATAATACTTATGTCATGGTTAAGTTAAAATAAGGAAAAGTTAAAATAAACTTGAATCTGCGTCATATGCTTAGCTGACAGGTCATTTAACACACATTAATTCTCCATTGAGGTAATGTCTATTGACAATTTCTTCCCGAAGTTTCGGCATAATCGGTTAGAGCCATTTTGATACGTGTAATTGTGTTCCCAACCCAGAAGAAAAGTATTAATAAATAAATTGCTAGATAATCGTTATTTTTATTAATTAAAAAATTGTTTTTAATAGCCATCGAAAATTATATTTGGATAATCACCATTAAAACACTAACTTTTAATTATTAGCTAATACAAATTGAACTCAAAGTGCGTCAAAAATATATTAAAATCACTCAATCATCAATTCGTAGAAACAACAAAGTTACAAAAGTTTTCAGATCTTCGCGAATGCACAAAAGACGAGACTCGGTGACGTACATAAAGGAATTGATTGAAATTGAGTGCAAACACTTCTTCGGATTCATTTTGGCCTGTAGTCGAAATCCCATGTCGGAAGCAGGTACCGTCGTTCCACCTCACGAGTGTACACACCCTGCTTTAGCGTTGAAAGACGCGAGGGCTTAACGAGTTCCTTGGTCCGTTCTACCGACGAAGAACGCCGTCTCAGTAATTGAAACTAGAAATTTGTTGCGGGTAGAAGACAAGGGAGTTAATTACCCCGATCTCCCAGTTTGACTCTCATCTCAGTTCGTATTTTTCGGAGCGCGGAAGAGTCGGATCTGTGCGTTTGGCACGCGGGCCGAAAAGCCGTGAGCCTGAAATCCTACACCCGGGTGTTCGCGCCGACGACCGCGCGCGAGCCAGCCGAGCCCGTGGCACGGGCGCTAATTAACCCTGACGAAGGACGGCGACGTCATTAGTGCACGCGTGTCTCTCCCGTTTCACAGAACTAACTCGGGACCAAATGAAAGAACCGCGCGATGATTGTGATTGACGTTTCAGCTCGATAGCTCACCCGCTGAAGTATTTAATTGAACCCACAGCATTAAGGGAACGATGACCGATATTAAACAATAACATAAATTACAGGCTGTAAAACATATCCGCATTAACTTTAAACGATAGTAAATAAAGCGTTGACTAACATTTACACGAAGCTGTCTGTTAATTTAAATTAAAGGATAAAGTTAATATAAGTAAATACACCAGTAATAAAAGCTATTTTAATATCTTCTGTTTATCAGTAAATTTTATTTATGTGCATACTTTTTTTCAACATTCATTATTTCACATATAAAAATAGATGGAAGCGTACTAAATTTTCAAGTGCATTTTGCGACCCTGCAAGTTTCTCGGTTCTCTAATTTTTTAGTTGCTGCTTGCAGTGCAAGCCGTATGTGTAATACAGATGCTGCAAAAAATGATAGTAAATTTTTTCATTTCGGGCTGAATTTGCTGAGAAGGAGTAACATATGACTTTTTTAAGACATAGTAATAATGATGTTTGTGCACAACTCTTTGGCGTGCATTGTTAAAAATAACTCTAATTGTTTGGTACGCCATAATTACGAGGAATCACCAGTAGTGTGGGACAGCCGGTCCGGCACCAGGCTTCTGGGCTAAGGATTTCGGATGGGTTCAATGACCGATCGCTCTGACGTCACGGCGGCCATATTGGATACCGTCGTCATTGTTTATGCTGTTTAGTCCTAGAGAGCGCCAAGATAGCTCTGTCTCATTACATTAGGTCGATGTTCCATTATCTACCAAAGCTATTATGATCATTATCAATATATTGGGAATTTTTTTACAAAAATACATTGGAAGTGCTGTGATTAGAACCATCACAGCTCTGACCTCTAGGTTGGAAAACATATGCCTTTAACCGCACGACCATCGAGACAGTTACCAGATTGAGGATTAAATAAGGAAAATAAAAATAACACACATATTTGGACTTGTATATTTTTTAATTGAAGGAATAATAGCATCGTCTGTTTGTGACCGAGCCGCCATATTACTTTCAGTACTTGCTACCAGGAGCGCTATTAACACACATGGTCTATGCTAGAGAGTGCCGTCGCCATCTTGTTTTCAGTAATCGATACTAGGAGCGATAGTGTTATCTAGTACACAGACATCTGATAGAGGGCGTATAATCATATCAGTTTAATTTTTGTCCACTAGAGTGCAGTGTTTATTTATTATTATTACTGAGGCGGCTGCCATCATTAAATTTGGACGACATCTTGGAAATTAGTATTTATTGACCTAGAAATACGAGAAAAAATTCCAAAGTTCTTGAAATAAAATTACAATTAATATACTGATTGATTCGATTAGTTCCTGTCCTTGATTCGATCCTTGCCCGATGCAAATATATTAATTTATTGTAAACAATTCTTATTTAATAAATCATATACAAAATCCTAAAAGTAGCCTAAGTTCCACATAAACCAGCCTTCATTAAGTCTTTATTCACGCCAACTTGAAAATCTGTCATTATGTAGTTAGAAATTCGGGAAAAATTCCAAAATCATGACAAAATTGAATTATTAAAAAAAAATATTCGCGCGATATATTTTACTTCTTGGTTTGATTATCGGATAGTGATAAGCATAACTAAAGCTTAAACGAAATTTTACAATCTGTTTCCCATTAAATTTCGTGGAATATATTAATCATTCACTCTACGAAAATCATCATTAGACATGATACCTGAACAACCAATTAAATAAATTGCAGTTATGCCTAACATGCAAGTCTAATTTTTTCGATACTTCGAATACATTGCGACAAGTTCATGTAAAAAGCTATACGTATAGGCCAAGTGTCATTCGTATAGACCAGACATATCCAAACTTCATGACCATCTTTGTCGATAGTTGATGTAATATATTTCAGCTAGTAAAGACATGGTCTTCGAACTGTCAGACCTAAAAAATTAATAATATCAATTAAAAGAATTTAGACCAACAGACCATGCTTTTACACTATAAGAGGACCAAGAATACTTGAAAAATGTTCTTTCAAAACAAAAAAGTTTTGGACTAGTAAATATTCATAGCTACTACAGAGCATCTACAGATTTGACTATGTGCCTTTAACGAATCGACACACATTCGACAGAAGAAAAAAACACATTACACATAGAAAATGGAATGAACACACAGTACACACAGGAAACGGAATGAACACACGGGAAATGTAATGAACACACAGTACACACAGAAAACGGAATGAACACACAGTACACACAGGAAATGGAATGAGCACACAGTACAGACAGGAAACGTAATGAACACGCAGTACACACAGGAATGGAATGAACACACAGTAGTCACAGAAAACGTAATGAACACACAGTACAACATGAAACAGAATGAACACACAGTACACACAGAAAACGGAATTAACTAACATTACACACAGGAAACGGAATGAACACACAGGGAACGGAAAGAACACACAGTACAAACAGTTCACACAGAAAATGGAATGAACACACAGTACAGACAGCAAATGTAATGAAAACGCGATACACACAGGAAACGGAATGAACACTATTGGCTCCAAAAATCATTGCTTCAATTGCTCCAATAGACTCCAACCGCACCACAGTTCCAACTCCAAGTGCTCAAAATGATTAAACATCTCCAAAGTACCAATTGCTTCGAGAGCTACAATGCTCTAAAAGCTCAAATTGGCCAACAACTCCAATGCTCCAATCGCTCTTATGGGCTCCAAGAACTCGAATGATCCATGTACTACAACAGCTCCCACTACTCCAATTGCTCCAAGTTCTCCAATGCTACATGTGCTCCAACTGCTCCAATTGCACCAAGTGCTCCAAAGCTCCAAGTTCCCCAATGCTCCAATAGCTCCAATGCTCCAAAGCTCCAAACCTCCAGCAGCTCAAATTGATGCAGGTGCTCCAAGTGCTTCAAAGCTCCATTTGCTCCAAGAGCTCCAATGCGACAACTTGCTCCAATAGGCCATCAGCTCCAAGAGCTCCAAAGCTTCAAATAATCCATTTGCTGCTACAGCACTATCGGCTCCAATCGCTCCAACTGCTCCAATAGGTATAAGTGCTCCAATTGCTCTAAGTGCTCCAACTGCTCCATCTACATTCAGCTCCAAGTGAATTCATTTGCATTTTTGATCGAACTTAGCCAGAAGCATATTCGAAAAAGGAAGCACTTTCGACAAAGAGGAAGCACAATCAACCAAAAGGAAGCACATTTTCAATGTAAGTTCAACAAAAAATGAAGAACATTAAACGAAAAGGGTGTACATTTTCACAAACATTAAACTCAGTAGGATGCGACAGCCATTTTAACGTTAGGAAATGAGGCCACAAAAACTCATAATCTTAAACAGTCATTGACTCCACCAGTCATTGATCCACCAGTCATTGGCTCCAACAGTCTTTTGATTCCAAAATTCATTGGCTCCAACAGTCATAGACTCCATCAGTAATTGGCTCTAACAGTCTTTTGCTCCGACAGTCAATGGCGCCGAAATTATTTTGCTCCAAAAAGTCTTAGGCCCAGCTTCTATTAGCTACTAGTCTAGGAGTCTAAGTTGCTACGAGACTACATGACTACAAGACTACATGGCTTCAACTCGCTTCGAGACTACATGGCTCTTAACTGTCTTTGGCTCCATTCAGCGACGAGAGCTAATTTATCTTATGCAAAAGAACTTGTTTCAAGTAGTACCGATTCTTGTCAACAGATGTCGTCTCGTGTTGGTTGAGGTAAAAATATTTATTTCTTTTATGTGGATTGCGGGATGCTCACTAATGATCGCAAGAGAAGGATGGCTTCGCTAGACATCAAAGAGAAGGAAGTTTGTCTTCCATTATATATTTATCTCAACCGTCTTATCACATATTATTGGATTGAGTAATGACATTTTTGTTTAAATTCCATCTGATAAAAATTCTATAAGTGCTAATTTAGTAGCAGATATTCACTAATTAAATATAATTAAAAAAATTGCATGAATCATTAATTAAAAAATATTTCTTGCAGAGATTGATTTCTCACAAATAACCAGAAGCACTCGGAGATAATCAACAGATGTCTAGCCAGGAAACATCGGGAGCACGCGGATAAAACCATAATATATTGGCAGAAATAATCAGGAGCACACGGTGAAAACTAAAATTGGTTCCTTAACATCAGTAATTCACAGAAGGCAATGAAAAATTACTAAATAATTATAAAAATAATAAAAATAAAAACAAAAACATATATTACAAACTATTCTGTCAGCTTGTGAAATTTTCCTTGTTGTGCAAGGATAGTGTTCTAGTACATGCTGGCATGGTCAGTGCGTAAAAGGAATTTTCTCCCATATAAATATTTGTGGAAATGTTGCAGAGACTTCACTACAACGAAGAGTTCTCGCCTTTTGATGCAATTGTTGCGTTTGGGCTCAGACAAAACTTTGCTGTAGTATGCCAATACTCGTTCATTTCCATCTTGAACCTGGGAAAGTACAGCACCCAACCTATCTCTGCTTGTATCTCTGTCGAGGATATACTCTCCGTGTTGATGCGGGTAGGCAAGTATGGGGTGATACCCAGGGATTCCTTAAGGCCTTAAAAGGCAGTATCAAATGCTGAAGGCCATATAAATGGTCTCTTGTTCTCGGTCAGATGATGCAATGGTTTTGCGATTGTCGAGAACCTAGGCACAAACCAACTATAGTAGGTACAAAGTGCCAGGAAACTTTTTACATCATGCTTGTTCTTAGGTTGAGGCCACTCCATAACAGAATGGATCTTCTCAGTAACTGTTCGCATTCCATCCTTTGATACAATATGCCCCAGTAATGTTACCTCATGCTATAAACAGAAGCACATATTAGGACAAAATAAAAATTGGGCATGGCGAAACCTGTCGAATATATCCCGGATATTTTGCAAATTTTCCTTCCCTGTATTTCCTGCCAAAAAATTGCCTACCATGCATACTAGGAATGTTATCCAACTCAAGCCACGAAAAACAAGTTCCATCAACCTCTCAAACAATGCAGGAGCATTACATAACCCGAATGGTAACACAATTAACTAGAACAGCTTACTACCTGTCATGAAAGCAGTCTTCTCTTTATCCTCGGGGTGCAGATCCACTTGCCAGTAACCACTCTTCAGGTCCAGTGTAGAGAACCATCTGGTACCAGAAAGTGTATAATGTGTGTCATCGATACATGGGAGGGAGTAGCTGTCCTTTTTGGTGATGTCATTCGGATTCCAGTAGTCCACACAGAACCACAGTTGGCCAAACTTCTTCGCCACTAAAATAACTGGGAAAACCAAAGGACTCGCTGATGGTTATATTACAATACCCTAAATCATACCCACGATCAAATACTCTGCTTCTTTCTGTTTTTCTAGAAGCATTCACCGTGTTTCTTGTCGTATTGGCTCTGCATCACCTGTGTTGATGCGATGATAGACCAGGCTTGTTCTCCCAAGGCCAGTATCCCCTAAGGAAAATACATCCTGGTTGTTTACCATAAAAGCTGTGACTTCTTCTATTTCTCCATCGCCTTAGTAAAGTATTCTAGATTTGGGTTCGGTGGTTGCGTATCACATATAATAGGCAAGGAAGACTCATACTTTCCTAGTTAAGAGACTAATTCAAAGCTAACTATTGGGTCTCCCTGTTAAAGAACCCTTGTTCAAGAATCAAGATTGGCCACCCTGAATGGTACAACCTCGCAAAACCTAGCAATGCTGTCTTCAATCCTAATGTCATATCTGGCTCTATTAGGAAGCTCATTTTGCCCTGAGGGTCTCCCATGATTATTTATAGCTGATATTATCTGCTGAAATTGAAACAGATTCGCAAACCCCACTTCCGTTACACAAACTTCAAATTCGTCGGGGGTAAACAAGGCCACCTCTTCATCTTAATACGCAGTAACTTTCCTTTCATGTCAATAACCTATCCGTATCGGTTCATGATGCCACTCCTAGAATTACCTCATTAGTGATATCAACCACAAGAAAGGTCTATGATAATGTCCAAGTTACAATCCTTACCTCTAAATCCATCTGTCAATGCACAGGTGAAGTGTCTCCGGTGGCTGTTTTGAGTCTATTTCCACAAATTAGTATTAATCGTCTACAGTTTTATGCCACTATTTTTATAAACAGTTTTTGTAAGCTCCTTCGCGTGGTTAATACTTACAGTCTGGAAATGTGTAACACTTGTTATACTTTTTAAAACTGTTAAATTCGAAACCGTTAACACGACACTCATTACAGCTACACGCAACTGTCTTTAGCGTAGCGACAAACTGTCATTATTTGTTCTTCGAGCCGTAGACTTTCTTGGCGGTTCTTCGCTACTTTCCAAATAATTATAACGGGAATAATACCACGTGGGCAAAACCTTTTTTTGAATTAATTTAAAAGAAAATGTTAGCGAGTCTTTCAGTACCTACTCAACAGTGATGTGTAAACGTCTATCTAAATTCTGTTCTTATTTCATTCAGGCAATTGGGCAGTTAATTGGGCAGTTAATTAGGCAGGCAATTGGGCAGGTAATTAGGAAGTTAATTAGGCAGGCAATTAAGCAGATAATTTGGCAGGATATTAGGAAGGCAATTAGGAAGGCAATTTTAAAATAATAACTAGCTTGATAAACAAATTGTTAAATAAAATAGTAACTTTTAAATATGTACTGGATGCGACTTAACCATACTAAAATTCACTACCTGAATCGTAAACGCTGCTTGCCACCATCAAACGCACATATCATTTAGCAGCACAAAATAACCGGAAATTTGAAACGACTAGAAACGGTACCGATAAAACCCCAGCTTTGGTTCTGATTTTTAAATAGTAATCTTATAAAAATACTGTCCATCTTGTTCAAATCTACTAAATAGTTAAAACTATAATGTTTTAGCTCACGTTAGTGGTATAGTTATATAAAATAACTGAAAAATAATTCGAAACTTATTTTATTACATAATATAACACTAAGTATAAGTTTTTGTATTTATTATAGTCCAAATGACTGAAATCAGCGGTAAATAATTCCTATAAACAAACCTGAACCTTTTGAGCAGAATTCAATATTATAATTATATTATGAAGTTATTAAAAAACGAACAACATTTCAGGACATTTCAACCACGCCTTTGGAGTTTACCAAGAGCGTGCTCTCAAGCTGTGCTACTTAACTTCTTGAGAATTTATAAGGAGAACTTGTATTATAATTATTGTAATGTCGGGTTACTTAGGAATTTTAAAACTTGTGAATACGTCACACTATAACTATTTTTGTTTATCAAATATATTCCGTGATAAATTCACTATCATAAAGTTTCATTCGGCACACAAATACGTTTGGTTTGCCGCCTAATGTTTACGAAAGCGACTATATGCGTGTTTATGATGCTACACGCGGGTCCGCCATATTTGTGACACATTTCCGTTTCATTTTCACGAAATCACTCCTTCCAAATGCGGTACACCGAGAGCTAAGATGTTTACACGCCAAAATACCAAATATTTGACGAAGTCGTTTCAACAGTTTATTCTCGTAGAACCAGACTGATGGCGGTTTCATTTAGAGACCTCGTAGAAAAGGGAAGCGGTTTTACCCTGGAAGACGGTTAGCCTGTGTATTTATACGTATACGCTTTTTTCCCCCCGTGTCCGGGTTAGGGGCTGTAGGTTGGCAGGCCTGCGCAGCGGCGCGGGTCGGGTCGTCGCCATGGATACGGCCGCGCCGTGCCTGCTTCGGGCACATCAAAGGAAAGCGGCACGAGCGAGCGCGCGCACCACCTGTCCACTCCAGAACCTGCGGGTCGATGCTAATGATTAAACCACTTGTCGAATCAGCCCCCCTCTCCCCCCTCTGCACCCAGTCACGGAGAGGTCCGCCCCCGTGGTCGCGTACCCCTTTGACATCGATTTGCCTAAACGCCAGGCTAAACAGTAGCTGGGCGAAACAACGTTTGGGAAATTAACATAGGCATGTTGCAGTTAGACGAAACAAACACAGATGTACAAAACGAAGTCATTTGTAATTAGGTGAAAATAAATGTAGTTATTTGAAAACCTCGATATAAAAACGACGTAAGGCTTGTTGCAGTCGGGTTAGACAAACACAAAATGTTATGTAAATATAGACTTTTCTCGGTTAGTTAATTTAACGCAGTTTTTTTAAACGGCGTTAGGAAATGAACTTTTTGTAGATGGGTAAAGCTATTGTAATCACCCGAACGGCTTAAGAGAAAACGTAATTACGATAATTACAGATATGACCTAATAGATAACGGATAATTTTTCAATTACATTCCGAGAAATGTATTTTTTTAATTTTCTTGGACCTGCATCTACAATTGAGTCAAAATTGATGTGAAGGATTCAGAGCTTCACGAAATAAACAGAAATAAATATAAATATTGAATAACTTTCTTATAAACCCATAAATATCTAATTGGAGAGATAAATATGGAGAAATCATTCACCATAGTTGTAGAGTACTGTGGAGTCTATCCTAGAGGTCACTAAACCGGCGAATATTTCTATTCCATAGCGATAGCGAAGTAAATACATTTGAAGGAAAATGACTTCCTTTACATGCGTTACCAGTGAAACAATGCCCGATCATTTATTGTCGTATTCGCACCCATCTGCTTGATTTATTACTTAAGGCACGAGAACTTCTCGCTTTCACAGGCAGACTGGAAACACGTTTGCATCTGATTGAATTTTAAGAATGGCTTCTTGACATGTACTCAACGGCCCCTGAGCTAGTCCTAAGCAAGAAGAACCAGTCATGCGCAACAGGGTCAAAATGGGATAATGAGCACACTGAAAGTGGCTTCATTATGTTCAGTAGAGACTTGGGAAATCCACTTTATTTTCTTGTACACAAATGAGTCAGTATTTTTATATACTTCACCTTCCGGGCGGGTTGCATGTGATAGAAACCTTTTATTTTGTGATGTTGAGGATTATTGTCCTTCGATAAGTGTCGAAACTAAATGTTATCTAATAAGAACGCAATTTAAGAGTACACTGGTATTAATTCCAGCCTCTCTCCAAATAATAGCATGAATAATTCAGGTATCTGTGGATACGATTGTATAACTTGGAGAAAAATACGTGAAATAATAGTAGGTCTTATCTATTATTTCAGGACTTAAATGTGAGCGCGTGGTTTAGAGTGTACCAGGATTACATCCTGCCCATTTAGAAATGGAGGACGAAAAGGATAATTTTTGTTTGTTTGAAGTCCCTCTTCAGGTCTAGCGCAGTAGGTTTCAACCAGAAAGGTCCAAGCATTAAAGCCCGTTCGGCGATGGGCGTACACTGCAGGTACTTCCACTGCAGATTGAAATGGTATTTACGAGAGTCTTTTACTGCAAGTGACTTGCTTCCGTTTCTGCGTCCGTTGTTTACGAGTCATTTTCAAATTCCTCTGGCAGTAAAGAATTCCTACACTTTATTCCACTTACCAGAAATGAGAAAAAATTTCGTTGACTTTAAATAAAATATTTTTTATATTTTAGGGAAGTTGTTTGGAATAAAATATTTGGGATTTTTTTTTAAAAGTTTATTGCTGTGGTTTTCCTGTAAAATTTCACGAAGAATGCAAGCTGAAGTAGAGATGATTCTGAATAAAAGCATACCTATATAACGATTAACAGGGTAAGCAAGTGGTATTTTAATTTAAAAAATCGTATTTATTAATTTGAAATAAATAGATTTTTTGTTTAACACCTAAACAACATTCTTCTATTATTGCTTTAGTACATATTTAGTAGACAGTAAATTTAATGTAATAAAAATCCAAAAGTAAGAACTATATGATAACTTCATTAATTTTAATGTAGTCCCCATTTTATAAGATAAACTATACACAGGCTAGCAAACAGTGACAATCAACGATCCTCTAATTTGTTTTTTTGAAAATGTCCATCTATTAGGCGTGGAGACGGTTAAACAATTGCTTAAAACAAATAAAAATCATAAAAATAACTTTGCAATTGAAAGTATGCTCTTAATTAATGACTTTTTTATATCTCCCTAGAGACGGACGTTTTAAGTATTTAGATATTAAAATAAAAAAGAGAACAATATAAATTATAAATATTGCCTTGCATTATATTTACATGAACGAAATATCTTTTAAAAAGCATTTTGACAAATTTTTTTTTGTCATCAAGTAGTTTTTGTTACACGTTCAAAAGTCAGTTAAATTTTTGTTGCGTATTAAATGTTGTTAAAGATGGCTGGTTAGATATTCTTCGTGCTAATTAAGAAAATAAAAGCAGTCTTGCTTGGTCCTCTTAAAAACATGGCATAAATAAATAACAAGTGCCGATAAAATTCTAACCCCCATTCTGCAAAAAAAAATTAGGCATACGAAGGAGAAAACTCGGTGACGTAACTTGAAGAATTAAATTTTTTCAGTAATCGTTTACAATATAATGTTTGAACGTGTAGAGTATAGATGTGAAAATAAAGACACCATCTTGCTTTCGACAGCTTTTATTGCATTAACAACTATTTATCGTTCAATGTTGACCATTTTTCCTTTGTTAAGGCACTGATCATTCACTCAAATATTTTGAGTTGCTTGAAAATAGAGTATTTTGACAGTTTTTCATTCTAAAAACAAAATAAATTAATAAACGCCAATAGTAACTATTTGTAGCACTAGGTCACTCCAAACTTCAAGCACTCCACTGAATTATACAATAGGCCTTATGCGTTAACGAAGCAAAATGTATAATATTAAATCATACGAAATATAACCTAAAGATTTTTGAAAAAAAAAAAAAAACATGGTGTCTCTCGGTTTTCACCTCTCACCCAAAATATCAGCACAAACTACGGTAAACTCGTTAGCTCGTTCGAAATGCCACGCATTACATAATAAGTTCACTAAACCCGCAGCATCCATGCGTGACGGGAGGAAACAGGAAACGCTTTGTTTTATTGGTTTTTGCGAGGCAGGACGTTTCTCCGCGGGTAAAAGGGTGACTACTGTTTTTGCCCGTTTGCGTGGCCCGGGGTGTAAGCCGGTAGCGGTAGGGTGGGGTAGGTTTGGGCGCTGTGACAGCGAGTAGGCATATTTGAATAAGTGATGGAAGTTTGTCGCACGAACAACGGCCTGTAGTTTTTTTTTTTTCAATTTAAAGGTTGGTTAGGAGGGGGAGGGGGCAAGGTGTACCCACGCCCTGGCAGATGTAATTATCCTGGCCCCACCTCCTCTCTCACGCCCTCTCGGCAGGGGGCGGCGTTGCCACATCGCTTCAACCATCATCAACATCACTACCCCTCCTCGCTTATATTCTACTTTCGAACCCCTTTCCCTCACCCTGGTCAAGCGCATTTATATCTAGCATCAAATTTTATATTCCGCATTACACGTAGCTAATGCGGTGCAAAAATGAATTTACTACCTTTTTCTCGAGTGTCTGAAAGTCTGTTATATAAGCAGCTGGACCAAAATAAATATTTGTTAAAAGTTTAAACCAGCTTACAAATACCTATATATAGTGTAGTATTATTCTGGTCACAGTTTATGAAGGAAAAAAAAAATCAAACGTGTGTGCGCGGAGTCCACGCACACAAAAGTGAAACTTCTTGCTCATTAGATGTGTAGATAAATTACTGATTTGGTTTTTTATTGAACAATAGATAATAATTGAGAATAGTAAGGATGCGGGTAAGATTAAAAATAAAAAAAAGTTATATTTTGTGTTTTAAAATATTTTTTAATGAATTCGTTATTTAATTGGACAAAAACAAGACTTAATTATAGTAATAAATATCTCATATTTAATTAATAATTATGCGCAGATATATCAGTGTCAATCATAGTGACAATTATCTTATGGTAGTTAAAATACGACACAAACGTTTGTGATTTAATACGTTCTAAATTCCTAGAAAATACTTCAACAGTTGTTATACACGACCTGGTAGTTGGGGTATTAAGTTTGGTTATTCTTGAAACCTTTGTGTAAAATTACACTTACTATACTAGTTTTTGAAATAACAAAATTTCCAAATTTTTAACAGCATACACTACAAATATTTTAAACTTTTAAGTAATGTTCTTTGGGAACTCGTCAAATAACGTTGTTTTTCTACAAGCAATTTTATTGGACACATATGCTTAACGTATCAAATGTTTGTTTTAACTCAAAGATAATTTTTATCTCAGAATCTGAATTCATGCTTGTTCAGACACACCATTAATTTTGCACTTTCCACACGAATGTATGACTATATGTTACATAATATACTATTATATTTGTGGATTTACAAGAAAATATTCAAGCAAGTTCTTTTAAAAGAATTGATTATGAAAAAAAGATGCTCTTGAAGGGAGATGTAACCTTCCAGATGCCGCGCCACGCAAAATTTCCCCAACCGTCAGAGCGACGAGTTAGCAATTCCAGTGCGCGAACAAGCACCCCTGCTGAAAACACATTTACGCATCTATCCACTAGCAGTCCCCACCTCCCCATACCCTCGCCTGCGTCAGAAATAATCGTTAAATACGACCCGTGGGACCGGACTTGTTCGCAACCCTTCCTTCCACCCCTTTCCCGCTCCGCACTTTGCGAGGATGACAGCCGCACTGACAATTTTCAGCTAACGTTTGACAGCAGGAACCTGTTTAGGTTCCCTCACCGTTGCCGGAAAAATAAACTCCCGCCTAACTCTCTATTTTTTTTAAATGCTAAAATTTTTTTACTCAATAGCTTTCATCCCTTTGCGAAAAAAACTACCATTGTTTTATTTCACGTAGGCCCTACCCTTAAAACACTTGTGCGAGTTTTTTGCTAATCAGTGCAAAATGATGTTAATCACCCAAAATTTTGCAAAGCTTTTTAAAAAACATTCAAGTATTCCATCTTTGCTAATATGTAAGATCAAAAAGTTTTTACAATTAAAATAATATATTAATGGATATATACTCCCAGATCATCTATACCACAAATGCATTAAATATTTATGGTCATATTTGTGTAGTTATCAAAAGCTGTGAAAGAGTCACTGAGAAACATATTAATTAGATTAGTCAAAATATAAAAAAGTACTTGCACGGAAATATTATACGCAAACTAAAATTTATTTTCAAAATAAATTTAATAAAAAATGCGATATGCGATTCGCATTTTTTAACGTTAATAAAATAGAGGGTCGAGAATGTAATGGTGTAATTAAAAATTTTACAGCTTTCAGTTAACTACACATTACACCTATGGAACGTTCAAATCACTGTGTTGTATGGAAAACTTAGATCTGCTATGATGTTCTGGAGCCTCTCAAATTTTTATTTCTCTTTCTAAGTATAGGATGCACTGGTATGCTACGTACGTCAATACTATACTGTTGAGTCTCGCACAGCTCCACAGTTATGACGACTCTTTGCTGTATGTGGTATTTATGTGTATGTGGTGTCTATACAGTATGATGTAGATACACCTACCACTATGTATATGCCTCTCGTAGTTTTGTCAATTTCCCTATGTGTGTAGTATAGCTGAATAAATAGTATTGTAGTGAATTGGGCGCCGTTGCTATACTAAACAAAGGTCTATTATATGGGTTGCGTGGAGTTGAATAAGTAAATAAAAAGATGAATTAAAATAATAATAGTTAAGTGTAATGATCAGAAGGTATGTGTCATGCAATAGAAACACAACTCAGTTTAATAACCAAAGAAAAACACACAACGATAACCAATGCACTTAACAATACTAACTCTAAACAAATAAATACACAAAACAATAACCCTTCAATTGCAATACTCTGTGATTAACTGTTTTATTATGAGTAGGGATATATTTTGCAGGTTGATAGTGACAAAATTCTGAATTAATATTGTTTATTGTGGCTTTCCTGGTTAGGTTTATGTGGTTAAAATTTCCGGATATATGTAGGCACAGATTTATAGTCAACACAAAAGTTCGTTAAATTAAAAATATCCTTTACCAAATGTTCATGTACGAGAGACAGTTTAGTGGTCAAATTCTTCAAATTACGTAAATTACCGTAGCTCAGTTTAGTTAAAAAAAAATATGTGAAATAAATAAATATTTCTTCAATAGATAATGTTTTTACCTCGGCTATAGGTAGCTCAGGGTTTGCAGGAGTTCTGCAATAGGACCACTGAGTAGAATTACACTGTAAATAACTCTGAAATATTAATTTAAATTTGCAATAATGTTCAATCATATGTTAAAATGTCCAAATTATGTGTGGCTGACTTTGAAATAATTATATTATTCAACCGTACAATCGCGTAAACGTCCGTACTAGGGACGCTACCAAGCTCAAAAATGGCTACTTTCAGCTTATAGCATAAGCCTCCATCTAATTTGTAGATAACTTATCTCTTTGCCGCCGGATCTCGTTGCAAACGCTCACGGTCGTAGTTACAACAATACAAATTAGTTTCAATACACTGAATTTACAGTATTTTACAAGATTATGTAAAATATAACAATTTATACAAGGCCGGCGTCGGGATAGGCCCTGACGAAGATACGCCTTTTCTTACTTCCTTCTACATGACATAATCCACGGACGCATTTCCGCCCACGGCGATATGCTATTATCCAAGATAGCCTGCGGTTGTAAACACTGCAGCCAAGAACAGGTAAAATAATGTAGGTGATTAACAATCTCATCTAAACAAAGTGTAAAACTATTAAACATAAAATATCTGTGGTGAGAAAAATACAAGAAGTAACAGAAGTGAAGTTACAACAATTATATAAATATTAAATCAGGTCAGGTTTGATGGTATTATGGTCAGTTCAATGTTTATAGATGCTAGGCTGTAGCATGACAGTTCCGTAGTTCGATGGTCACAGTATTTTATATAGAAGTGTTAAACAACATCGTAACATTAATAATAATAAAGAAGACATAAATAATAATAACACAATTAATACATATTTTATATGTGTCTGTACGCGATACCATGTGACCGTACAGCATACTTGCTATTCTCTAAGTGTGCACGACAGACATTGTCCTGTGCTCAGTGGTGATAATTTAAAGAAATTTTTATGCGTACATAAGGGAAAAAAAACATCGTGGAAGGTGTTGTAAGACCAATAAAGAATACCGGGACCAACATTCCTTACGTTTTATTCCAGGCGAAAATAAAATATTTTTTTTATGATGATATTGAATTAATTGTATACCTGCGTAATTGGTATAAGGTAATATAACATTTAAGAAACAAATTTCATGTTGCCAGAGCTTTAAAGTTAGAAATAGTAAAATGCATAAAAATGAGATTTTTAAAGCTCTTGTAAAATACATAAGAAAGAGATTTTTAAAGCTCAGATTTTACAAAAAAATATTTAGATGCAATAATTTCGTACCACCAAAAAGTATCTTCTCTGAGAGGTGTGTGTGTGTGTGTGTGAGTAAAAGAACTATTGGGGGAAAAAAATCTGCCTTTTAAAGTAGAGCTTGATTGTTCCCTTGTCGAAAGAGATTAACTTGGAAATTCAACTAATGTGACTCCAAATTAAGTGGTTTGGGAAGGGGGGTAGTGAGTGATTGAGTAGTGAAGAGCTGGCTCCTGTTTGCAGGACCATGGCTTCGCTCACGGTTACTGATGGTTTTGAGACGTTTTAAGGACACTATAGATAAAAAAAATGAAAGTTCCAGAATAACTGAAACAAGTAAATTTTTGAAAAATAAGTGTCTTTAAAAAAAATAATCTCTGAAGCTAAGTTTACACCACAGATTTTACTTAATGTGTTAAATCGAGTTCATTACTTGGAAAGAAGGGATTGAGACAATTAAAAGGTTTAAGCATTTACATGAATAAAGTTTTTTAAACACTTATTTTACAAAAAATTGTATCTTAAATTATATTTTGTATTTCCATAGAACGCTAGAATTATTGTAAATGAACGAAGTTCGAAAAGATAATTTATCTAAACAAAAAAGTTAGCAATTTAACACTCATTCATTTTCGTGGCCAATAAGTAAATTCTCATGCCTTTATACACATATCCCATATGCTTCTAAAGGAATTGAAAGAACGTTAAAAAACCAAATAGAGCTATGATTTAGTGATTTTCGAATTAATAAATAAAACATTTATTATTAAATTAGAACATGGACATCTAAAACAAATAATTTAAAAATGATTTACTTTAAAACTATTTTATCTACCTGAAACTGAACAAATCTTAAAATTTTCAGAAAATTTGCTAATGTTAATGACCAAAAATTTGTGGAAGTTTTCTACGTATGCACATAACATGAGCGAATTAATTCTGTCCACGCGTACGTTGACGCAGGCTAATCGAGTATGAAAAATATAGTTTAAAAAACTAAAGAAACATGCTTTTAAAGATTATCAAACTAAAAAGTAAAAAATAATTTTAAAATTTAATTTATGACAATAGTATATAAGCAATACTAGTATAAATGAGAAAAAAGCTTGAGGCGCTTTGTGCCATATTTTTTGTATATTAAGCGCCCCATGCTTTTTTCTCATTTATACTAGTATTGCTTATATACTATTGTCATAAATTAAATTTTAAAATTATTTTTTACTTTTTAGTTTGATAATCTTTAAAAGCATGTTTCTTTAGTTTTTTAAACAATATTTTTTTTTTAACTTTTTAGTTTGATATTCTTTAAAAGCATGTTTTTTTTTTTAGTTTTGTAAACTATATTTATGTATAATTATCATAAGGAAATGAGTTACCGACACTACCTATTACCATCTGAGATAACTATTTGGAGTTGCAACGTCACAAAGAAATGGTAAAGTCTCTCCGAATCATTTACAGTTAGATGTATGGATATAATCTTAGAATTTACCGGAAAAAAAAATTTTTTTTTCGGCGTGGCCTGGAGTAGAACCCACGATCGCTGAATCCGAAAGCTAACATCACAGAAGTTGCGCGCCTTAGACCGTTCGGCTAACGAGCGTAATAAAATTAGTGGGACATTTTACAATCATGAGACACTCACTCTTAGTCGAAAGAGTTACAGACGAACAGACAATCATTTACAGTTAGATGTATGGATATAATCTTAGAATTTACCGGAAAAAAAACATTTTTTTTTTTCGGCGTGGTTAAGCAAGCTGAAAGGCTAGCACAGAGGAAGGAACAATTGAAACTGGTAAAAGTATGTGCTTTGCAAGAAAAGAAAACTTAGTCGAAAGAGTTACAGACGGACAGACAAACATACAGGTGAAGCTAATATAAAGCATGTAAAAAAGGGGTCTTCATGAATTTGATTCACGTAGGAAAGTGTGAGGTACTGATTTTATGGTTCCCCTAGGTTGTCCACATCTACGTCCTGTAAATACTCGGCTGCCAACTATATATATACATACATAATATTTCCGCCTCTTCTTTGCCAATTTATATCTCCATTGACAAAATCTGCTCTATTTTAATCGTGTAAAACTTGATAAAATAGCTTTGGACGTTCATCACTCTACAATATAGAGGAGCTTATTCAGCGAAACGAAGCGAAAGGTTTTTAGAGCGGCACGAAGCATGCTGTGGGTGCGAGAATATACGGTTTTTCTCCCTTTTTTCTCCCTTACGTCTCCTCGAACCCATCTATAGATGGTCTTTCTCAACCCCCTCCCCCCGCGCGAATGGCCTTCACGAATCGTTGCGACGACAGTATTTTAGATGAAAAAAATTGGGTGGGGCTGTGACGGTGCACACGGTCGTTGGTTCAACGTGAAAAATCTATGGTCAGCAAGCCGCTCTTAGTGTAATGGATTGAAATGAAAACGAGAAATTGATTGTGTAGTAAAACTTGGAATACAACACAGACACTGAATGATGCTATCTCCACTCGGTGTGTCCCCTGGCTGAGGCACAGCAGCGGCAGAGATGCTCGCTGAGTCGAGACGCTACAGAGAGTCTGCTCGCTCGGCGCCGAACACCGGGGTCCCTGTGTGTGGCCATAGCCTCCTCTTGCATGTGCTGAGGCTGTACTATGGTACCTTAGTACTTTTTACAGGCTTGTTTTACATTTCTAAATATAAATATTGTCCAAAATACACTACTTTTGGCATTAATCTATCGATCTTTATAAACTCTACAAACAGTCACATGAATCACCGCGCTACCACATCTGAGTCATGAGCTGCACTCAGTATCAGTGCTTAATGAAGCACCCCCCCAGCAGACTCTCGTCTGACTGATAAAGGGATAAAATCATCGCCAGTGAGGGCCGCGGGGCCTGAATGCCGCAACTTGGCATCGAACTCCGCGACCCTTTAGGAGTACCAGGTGGCGTCCTGCCACCCCTAACCTCCTGTTTTGACCTATGTGACTTCAGTTTTGACTTTTGTGAATGACTTTCTAAATAAGCTGCGAAGCTGTGTTTTGTTGCAAATGGCCTGGCATAATCTACTTTAATTTCGTGTGGTGACTCTACTTTAAACTCGTGTGTTGTCCAGCCCTCCCTTTAAGTTTAAAATTTAAATTTAAAGGGGGGGAAGGGGGGTGAATATTAATTTAAGTTGAGCAGTTGGCCTTGGCTGCTCAGTTTGTTTTTATTTTTTTTTATTTACTTGTTTGAAGAACTTGTTGATCTATTTATTTGCGTGTGGGCAAAGGCTGGACTGATTTACTGTGTTAGCTAGTGTGTTGTGTGTGTTTCGAGGTTCCTAGACCGTGGGCTGCTGACCCCCTCCCTTTAACGGGAAGAGGGGCTAGGCCGGCGGAGGGGACGAGTCCCCTCTGCCCACGGCTGGCTCGGTGTGTACCTAGCGCGGCTCAGAACCGCAGTTAACATTTCTGCCAACTGCAGCACTGCGCCGCGCGGAGTAGACTGCAGCTTGGTGGGGCCCCAGGCCCTGGGGAGTTGCTGTCTGGTGTGGGCTGGTTCAGCTGCGCAGTGGGCACCTCTGATAGTGAGGCCGGCCTCCAGCAGGCGAGTGGCCTCCTGAACAGTGGCGAAGGCCACTCTGTAGAGGCCAGTGAGGCGCCCTGTTGCCCTGCTGCTGACGCGCCAGCACCTGGTCGGCTTGTGGCCGGCCGAGCGCAAGGCTGCGTCGACTTCTTCGGCAGGTGCCCCGGCCCCCCTGCCGCCCCTGAGGACGACAAAGTGCCAGGGCGCGCGGCGATCTTGTGTGCGCTGACTGGGCTGCTCCTTTGCTGGCTGCCGCGCCGATCTCCCCGCAGCCGAGGCCGCCTTGGGGGCGGTCTGTGTGGCTGTAGAGGCTACCGGCGGTGGCAGCAGTGGAGAGAATCCTTGTGCCACGTGAAGAGCGGCAGTGGTGCTCTTCTGAGCTGTGACAACAGCTGCTTGGGTACCAGATTCCCGGCACTTGGCTGGGGCGGGCGTCTGGCTCCACTGGTGCCGACTCCGCACAGCTGGGACAGTCTGGCAGCTGCTGTGGCGCATCCCGTGTCTCTGGTGGTGCTGGTGCTGCTGGGGCGGGCCCTGGTGTTGTTCGCCCACTTTCGTTTGCCTCCTCTACCAGCAGCATCATTTCGTAAATGGCCCACGAGGTGTATTTTGCAGGCGATTCGCCGCACGATGCGCGCAAGCGAACAGCCTGCTCTTCTAGGTGCAGCTGAGGCTGCTGCTCTTGCGCGAAATCTTCCAGATCCCACATCTGCTGCGCGGACCACACGTAAATTGTGGCCCTGTTCCGGTCCTCCAGACATGGCCGCAAGTGCGCCCCGCACAACGATTGGTCCGCCTCGATTCGCTCGCCTAGGTCCGCATGGAGTGCCCTCACAGAGTGCAACTCCGCTGCGAAAAACGGGGTATTGACCTCAAGGGCGATTCCGCGCTCGTATCTTTCATTATATGTGATGCGCCTAGGCATGGCTCTGGTGTATTCAGGACAGGTCCGCATCCTCCATAGGCTCGGGCAGGAATGCTGAGTCATGAGCTGCACTGAGTAGAAAGGAGCGAGAGCGACGGATGTGACCAATCTGCGCGGTTCCCCTTCCCCGCCAACCCCCTCTTCCGGTATAAGCGAGCTGTCTATGTATGTTAAATAATGATACCCAACTCACGTCTCTCAGACTAATAGTTAAGCATTACTAAGACAAGACGATATAGACTTTATCGATACGGTACAAATTTCTATACTGTTACCCGTATGTCTCGGTGTCAATTTAAAGGCGTTTCATGCCAAAAAGAATAGGCATATTTTATGTCCTGAGATAATTTAAATTGCTAAGGGTTGTTACCACGTCAATAAATAAGGGACACTATATAATAAAAGCCTAATATTAAGAACCGTTACCAAGTTCCCGAGATATCAATAAAAATCAAAGTGAAAAGAAATCGCATAATTATGTATGTGATACTGATCACGTATGATTTTGAGATAAAATCATTAGTTTAAAATAATGTGGAAGGGGGTACGGCACACCGCTGAAATGACGTCACAACGAAGCAGAGAGCGGTGTTAGCTCCGCACGCGCGGGCCGCGGAAGGCGATGCAAGGTCAGCAGGTTCGCGGGGCGACACTCGGATCCCCAGTTTGATTCGTCAAAACATTCATTACAATTAGAATTGCTTGGTATTTTGGAAAAAAAAATTGCAAGCGAGTCTTATTTTCCCTGAAAGTCGCTTGTAAAAAATTAACTGACAAAAATTACTGGCTATTCGAAAAAGCTTTGAACCCCAATAAATTAATTACAACAATTTTGTGAACTCGTGTAATTATTGTGAGAGAATAGTTACCCCCCAATCCCTGTGGAACAATCGGTGATTTTCTCCCGGCAGTTCCAGACTTCAACATGTCAGTGACCATCCGGATGTAAAGCGGTGTAAAACTAGGGTAGGTATGTCGGACCTGATGTATGGATGGAATACAATAAAAAAATCCAAACAATGAAAAGAAAATAAATGATAACTGGGCTGAGGACGACAGGAACAATTTTTTCTTTCATTACTTACTTACTGAAATGTTTTCACGATTCATAATTGGGGTAAAGGCCTAAGCTACAGGCTGCCCGTGAATACGCTATAGAGCAGGAAAAGAACATAATTTAATTCCCTTGAGAGTCCATCGAGGGATCAAAGCACTCGTTCTTGCGCTGTCCATCTTCTTGCTGACGCAAGGCAACAAGGAAACATGGAGGCCGGCTGGGAAAAGTTAGGGAGGGTCGTGAGTGGGTGAGTGATTGAGGGAAAAGGGGGGAGGGGAGAATAAAGCCTCGTAATTGATGGCCTGGGCTCGACTCGCTACGTTTCACGGTCTCCTAAATCCCTGCGAGAAATTTCTGTTGACTCTGTGAGCACACGACGTAATTCACCTTTTGTTCGCGATAATGGAGCAGGTTTCACCCTGGGCTGGGAGCCAGGGGCATTCGCGAGGGCCGCGAGTTGAATTATTCACGCACAGGCGAGCAAAAGATTCGTTAGTAATGGAAGAGCAGATGCGAATAACTGGTAAATAGCTGGAGCTGCTTCGAGGATGGTTTGTGAATTTGTCCCGGAGGTTGTGTTTAAAAGGGAAAGGGGGGGGGGGGGGGTTCTAGCGCGCGCTGAAATGATTCAGCCAAGCTTGTACTCAGGGTAATTGCATCTCTCGCGCAGGAGTTTTTGGACGAAGAAGAAATGTCTTGGTTGTAGCTCGCTGTACCGAGTGCACTTATGTGCGGGGAGTGCATAGTAACCTCTCGTCGAATCTCGACACGCAGAAACATGGAACATTATTTTGCGTTTGCCTCTTCAGTAAAATGCTAAAAAGAATTTTTTTCTTTCTGCCTCTAAAAGAAATTGTCTATTTTTACATTTTTTTTCTCTGTAATATAAGAAGTTGTTAATAATTATACCATACAAGTATTTAAATAAGCACTAGTAACGAAAGGTAAATATTATGGATGTGACAAATTAATCGTCAGATCTCCAAATACAATATAATCTAACGTGTTTGGAAGATTTTATATCTGAGGCAAAAGCTCCGAAAAAAATATTGAGGATGGAAAAATAAGATATTCAAACACTAGTACTTGTTCGGTTAACAAATACTGAATTATATAACTGCATAGAAACTTTCAAAGAAATATTTATGTTTGCCACCAGCTAGTATTATCAGAATGTTTTTCCAGCACTTCATAAACATTTTTATTAAAAAAAAGATAACTGTTTGTATCCTGAGCATAAAAAATATTTTTGTTGTTTAATAAAAACTTAACTGTTTTCATATTTTTTTAATGAAATTATGTATGCAAATATTTGTTCAAATATATATTTTTTTAATTTCATATGCTTAATTCAACGATTATGTTTGGAGCAATCTTTTTTTTAAGTTAGATTCGGGATCAAATTTAAGAAAAAGTGGATTTAATCCATTTCTGCTAAGTATATTTCATTCGTATACATGGTATATATCATATATTATATGGTTATATTCATAAGAAATTCTTATAATTTTATCGTAAATTTACCATTAAATTTAGAGGTTAATAACCCCTGTATATGTTAAGGAATGTTACCAAAGTTGGTTTTACAGGATAGTCAATCAGTGTTATTAAAAAAAATTGGTTGTCTGTAAAGTCTGTTTACGGACGATAGTTTAACGTGACAACGTCATAACAAAACATTGGTGAAATGATTGATCCAGAAGAAAGGAAATATCATATTCGGCCTGAGACTGAGCCATAATAGGTTTTTCAAACCAAACCAGTTAAGCATTAAAAATATTATATTCTTTGAGGAAGAATTTTTATTTTTTTTATTTGGCTATCTTTTGTATGATAAAATCTACCTCTGCATACTTTTATGAATAAAATTGAATCACTTTTATTGAATTATCACTATTTTGTATGTACCTATACAAAGGAGTGAAATGAAATGTACAATTTAATTAATAAATTTACTTTTATTTACATTCCTTAAATCAATTATATTTATTACTTTTGAAATGTTACGTGCGCCGCATTTACTTTTACAAGTACAAAAAAAAATCATAGCTGCCGGGATTCGAACCGACAATCTTTATATTGGACAGTTTACAGTTTAAAGTTTTTTATTAATACATATTTTGCACTGTACATTTTTGGTATTTACAACAGGACACTCCAGCACTCAGTGCTCTTTTGCCTTAAGAAAATTTTAAATTTATTTACAGTGTCTATTTGAATAGTCGGAAAAAAAATGATTTAAATGAAAGGAAAATTTAAAAAAAAAAAAAACCTTTGTCTTTGTAGTCTTTTTTGGACTCAATGTCTTCGGTATGATGCTGTACCTAAATAAAAATTTACACAATTATATTTACAGATTCGTAGAAAAAAGAATAACACAAAGGGTTGATTTAGTACAAACATTATTTACATTTGGTAGTCGGTGGGTAGGTTGTTGTTCGGCCCGGGTGTCCTAGACACCACCCAGTCAGATTGGTTTTTAATTTTTGCAGAGGTGCCTGATATTTTGTAAAGTAAAGAAGAGAAAAAAGAGAATTTACGGAAAGGCATTGCATATGGAATTTAGTGTTGAAAAGATTACAGCGCATTTGTCGTCATAAGTCTTTGAGGCTTTGAATTGTTTGATTGCATCCAAAAGAAAGGGGATCCATTTAATAATGTTCGTCTCTTTGATTAGTTTGATTAATTCTGTCAGGTCATTGATGGGGTTAGCGTCTGCATTAGTTTAGGTTGGTGGTTTGGCTTGCCAGGCATGGCGGTGTTGGGATGTTACAGGAGTTTGGTTGTCTCGTTGGGACTGGTTGGGCGGTTGTTGTTTCTGTCGGTCTGTTGTGGAGTTTGGCACTGTTGTTATGTAGGCTCTGAGTTGGCTGGCAAAAGTGGTTGGTGGGGTGCGCAAGGGGGGGGGGGAAGTTTGTTGTGTTTGTGGGTGGCAATTGGGGCGTGGGGGGTGAGTTATTTGCTTGGTTGGTTTTGGTGAGTGCGGCCAGTCTGACTGGGCAGGTCATGGACGCGGCGATGTGCGCTGTGTCCGTGAGTTTGTGTTGAACACAGTTGATGCAGGTGGGAGGTTCCTCCCTGGTCCGAGGGCAGGCGGTGGATGCGTGGTCGCCTGGGCAGCGCACACACCTGGGATGCATGT
The DNA here is from genome assembly GCF_032445375.1 of Bacillus rossius redtenbacheri. Lineage (NCBI taxonomy): Eukaryota > Metazoa > Arthropoda > Insecta > Phasmatodea > Bacillidae > Bacillus > Bacillus rossius. The sequence continues at coordinate 167,104,724 of NC_086330.1, read as the reverse complement.
CGCAGTAGAGGCTCGAGTGGCCCCACTGCTGGCAATTGACACACCGTTGTATTGCTTGGCGTCCACGGTAGGCTTCGAGGCGAACCTCCATGTGGTCCAGGCGGTGCGCGCCCAGGATCTTCGACAGTTGTGTGGTGCCCTTCAGGGACACCAAGAAGAGAGGCACCGGGGTGGTTTCCCCTGTGCTGGTACGGCGGTACATTCTTTTGATTGATGCGACGTCCACACCAAGAGTTCGGATCTGGTCTGCAAGTTCGGTTGTGTTGTACTCTGTATCTAGGCCCCGAACTACGAACCTAGAATTCTTCTGATCTGGTCGCGGGTGCGAGAAGAATTAAAATCCTTTTGTCCTCAGGAAGTTCTTTAAGCTGTCGTGGTCTTGAGGGTTTGCAGTTTTTACTTTTACGTTGTATCTGGTGGCTTTAATGGAAAAGTCTCCTTTGAGGATTTGGGTAAGCACTGGTTTGTATTGAAGGAAACCCTTGTTTAGTCCTGTTTTAATGACAACCAGGGGCATGTTGAGCCTTGATGATGTATTTGGCATTTTTCGTGGCGTTGTTTTTGTTATTGGTGGTACTATGGCTTGTTGGTTATTGGTTTCGGGGTTGCTGGGGAGTGTGTCCATGTTTGTGATGTCCTCTGTTGTTTCCAGAATGCTGAATTTGTTTGATTTTGAAATTGGCGAGTAGTTCGGGCAGTGCAACAGCTCATGGTTTGATCTTTTTATTGTCTTTTTCCTGCTTGCCAAATTCCATCCTTCATCCTCGCTCAATGGTGTCAGTGGTGGTGAGCTATGTCTTTCTTGACTATCGTTGTGTGGTGAATCTGGGGTCACTGGTTGTTTCGTTGGTCCACTTTTATATTTAACGATGTAATCGTTATATGTTTTTAACATTTTTGTTTCTGGTATTGCTTCTACAGCATCCCTAAGTGCCTTAAATTTGTATTCTGCTATGTTAGAAATAATTAGTGGATGATTGTCACTTGGTTCATAATTTATTGGTCTTATATACACTCGTAGCTTTATGAGAGTGTCATTCTCATCATAACACACATAATAATAGTCTCCCAAAAATGTATACACTGATTCGTCATCAAAAACTTCGTCCTTGGCAGGGCAAAATATTTCGTGTAATATTTGCTGCTTGGGCGTCTCTGGCGGCCATGTTGTTTGAGTAGGTATCATGGCCGCACTGTTGTGCGCGGAGGCCATGATGGTATGAACTGCTTTGTTTACTGAAGTAGTACTGTGTTGCGATATCAGAACGCACCCGCTCGCTAAACTGGGTCTAAGGTGTTCATACTCTATGGCTGACCTACTTTTCACAATGTTATTGTTTTGGTACATAAACGATCTTTTGAAAACACTGTTTATAAAGGAAATCGGCGATTCCGAGGCTCACGAATACTCACAGTCATGTTGAGACACTTTCTGCACACAATTTTCATATTTATAGTTCACTCGCGGCACTAAAATCTGGATAATAGGCGAAATCGCGGCACCGATTTTCGCGCGCGACTCGTTGATCGGACGACGCTGACCGTTCGGCCACAAGGCCATACTTAAAAAATTACAGTTTTAGATGATATATTCAAAGTGAGGCCACTTTTGGCGGCCTCAGTCGTCTTGGATATTATTATTTTATTTTTATTTTGCGTAAAGTTTATTCTAAGATGACTTAATTTTTTATAACACTATTTATGTCCTTATATTATTTAATGGTGTATTTTAATATTTATTTATTGTAACTTTTTAATAGTATACTTGGTTTATTTTACGTTAAGTACTCTTACTCTGTAATGGGACGTACGAGAAGTAACGAGAACGATCTAGCGGAGTGAGGGGTGGTAGCAGAGGAGGGGGGTGACGTCAGCTGACGTGACGAGTGGAAGGCGGCTGCCAGCTGTTTTGTGAGGAGTGTGTTTTTGACCGCCGGCCGCGGAACTGCTCGTGAATGTAGGAATCGCATCCGAGCCATGGGGAAGTTGTGATACGTTACGTGAACAAGAATTAACGGCAATATGACGCTAATGCCATGGCACGTTTGGCGAAGCGAAAAACGTGGTGGGACACGAGCGCGCGATGGTGTGGGGCTAGTGCACGGGCCACAGAAGCATTGCACTGCTAGAGGCGCAAATAGTGAGTGGGGTTTACGCCCGACCCCGGGAGTCTCCGGCTTCAGAGGTATGCTTCAGTACCAAGTAAGTGTGAGAACTGGATTTTAGTACTTTATTTTCCCGGCTGGTACGATTTACAGAAGATGTGTATTGAAAACAGAGTGCGGCGACGGGATTTAGTGGTTGAATTATATAGACTAAAGAACGTCATAATTTCGGTTCCTCCCCCCTCCTCCGTAGTAGACTTTTTGGGACTTTGGATTAGAATTAATTATACTTCAAGAGGGTCTGAAAACCAATGTCGTTACACTGTGAATGTAATTATACCAATTTAAATGATACCTAGAATTTACCTTTTAAGTACCTTTGCCTTTTTACGGTATTTAAGTTTGAGCATCTTTGGTTTGGTAAATCATTATTATACCTATCAGGATAGAGTTTCCAGGATTGTCGGTAAATTTAGTATGCTAATATATTTTTTTGCACACTTGCCAAAAGTTAGACCAGTCGATGCGCGTCTATTAAACTTAATTTATTTACACTATCATTATCAGTATGTCAGTGGTGACGCGTACACGGGACTGGCGTGGTGAGTGCGGACGTGTGCGACTACCCCGGTTTAAGGGGAGTTGGCCATAATAGATATAAAAATTTTGTTAACGGTAGGGGAATAATATAATTTCGTTTTTATAACACGATTTTATAACAAATACGCATCCCAAATACACCAAACTTATTTATAATGTGTTACAATATTTTTTTAAAACATTGTGCAAAAGATCCCGGGTGTAATTTCAATTATTATGTGTAACTGTAAAACACCATTGTTGGTTCAAAGCGTATTTGAATATTCAACATAACTTTTAAATAACCGTAACGATTGTGCTGAAAATCGGTGGACGATCGTTAAATTACATAATATTAATAATTCAAACGAAGAAAATATGATTGAAAACTCAAATCCATGGTTGTTTCAATCGAGTGGAAGAGATGCCACGCATGCGTACAATGAGCAAACAGGACACATCCGTAGTGGGACATCCGTAGTGGGACACGTTTTCGTGCGTGCAGCCGGCGTTCATCGATTTATTAGACGTGGTCACGTCAAAAAATAGTTTAAATATAAGGGGATTTAATAAATCCAAGCTTATAAAAAAGTGATAGAATGTAGAGCGAAGCGTTTTAAACCCTCGTTTTGTGCGAGAGGCAGATACTACGCGACGTGACGTGACGCGTCAACCCGTGGTCGACCGAGTGCCAAATGGTTATTTGATTCCAGATTTTAAAATGATTGATATACATTTTTGGCAAAAATAAAAAGTGGGGAAACATCTGCGCACCCACGGATCGCGTGGGGGAGACTGGATAAATGAAGGAGGGGGGGGGGAGGGGTTTTGGTTCGTCGCTCATTGTTCCGAAATTAATCGAGAGACAATTTGCAGCGTCGCGTAACCGAAAACCGAGAGCTGGTCGCTGGGCTCGCATTAGCGCCGTGCGTACACGCCGGCTCAACATGTGTGTTTGCGCGGGCGGCAGACGCGTGTGTGTGGGCGTTAGCGCGCGTGTATGTGGCGTGAGTAATTACTATCCTCATTTGCCCTAACATTCGCGCACCCACCGTTTAGTAGGGTGTAGGAGGGGGGAATGAGGCTGCAAAGGGGCCAAGCACGCCCTTTGAAACACCCGCGCAATTACTGCCTGCACAGAGAACTGCCGAGTCGAAAAATTGCTTTGTTAATATAAGCATCAGCCGCTTTCCTAAACAATCGATCTTCGCAGGGCTTACCTGGAAAATATTAGGGAAGAGTAACTTATATGGTGTTATCACAGACACTCCTAGTGTTCTAGCGCGCTCTTGCTTTTACGTAAAAGGGTTTCACTAACAAACATTTCGCAAATATTATTTTACAAAGTTAAAAGTATTCTCAAAAATAATCAAACATATTAGATAATTGTAATAAATATTAAATATATATAAATAAAAATTTAGTGTTCGTTCATTCGAAATCTTAAAACTCAGGAATTTCTTCATCCATTGATTTGATAATTTAACAGAACGTTTCATTCTAAAAAGTACGTGTTTTTATAACCCAATATAACACATGTGAATGGTAAAAAGATAGATAGAAATATATAGTTAAAACATATATTGTTAATATTTTCATTGCTTAGTGACATATATAGGTATATATAGAATATATATAAAGAAATATAGTGGGAGATATAGAGGGACGTAAGTAGTATATAAATGTATGTCCTGACAATGGGTTCTTGGTAAAGAGCCGAGTTGACCACCGCCATCTTTGATTGTGACGTCACGGCGGCTATCTTGGATGACCTTGACCTTCAACATTTGCCGAAATTGGTGAATATTTGCCAAAATTTACTCAAAATTCGCCAAAATGCGCCCAAATTTCCATTTATTAGAAAACATTTCTGCCAAAAAAATCCTTAAAAATTCGACAGTTCAAAAATTAGGATTTAGAAAAACCTTAAAAGTCATTTTGCCTTAGAAAGAACACAAATTCCTAAAAACGGCTTAACCATCCATGGCTACAACCTCCGATAAGCCGTTTCAAGGAATTCGGATGCGATGACCGCTATATTGGATTATGAAATCACCGTTGCAATTTCCGTCAAGGCCGCCATATTGAAAATCTATATTTATTACCCGATTTTAATGGATAAAATTGTAAGATTTATATATAAAAAAAATAATCAATCGAATTTAATAATGAACATTTAATAAAAATTATTTAAAAAAATTAAATGTACACTTACGCCATGGAGCTCGGAGTCCTCGGTTCGAACCCGGCGAAGCCAAAAAAAAAAAGATGACATATTCTTCCTCCAAGAATGCCACCGGCAGACTGACCACCCACCACTTATGCCAAGGTATATAATATATATCGTCAACTAGTATGACGTCATGTCCGCCATCTTGAAAATCAGTAATTATTATCCGATTTAAATAAAAAAATAAAAATTTTAAAAATTAATTAATTAAAATGTAATAAAATATTACTTAAAACACCACCCTTGCACAGATCGTTATGTTCGCCATCTTGGATTATATAAATGTTGGATATTGTGATACACCCGCCATCTTGGTTGAGTATGTTGTCATCGTTTCACTTTTCGTTACGCCCACCATATTGGATTCTATACATGTTGCATGTTTCGTTATGGCCACCATCTTGAAAATCCGTAATATTAATGCTAAAAAATTCCAAAAAAATCCCAAAAAAAAAAAATAACATTTTAAAATTGCCTTCTTCAAATGTTTAGTTACTTAAACGATTTTGGTCCTCGGTTCGATTCCCGACGGAAGCAAACCAGTAACTTTTAAAATAATTTAAAAAAATCTCAATAAAAAGTAATAAAAATGTCTTACGCCACACTCGACATTTTGAATTATTTAAGTACCATGTGGTGTCATCTGTTGGCAAGAATCGATACTATTTTAAAAATGTACTTTAGCATGAGACAAATTAACTCTCATCACTGAATGGTGTTATAGTAGTCAGTTAGAGCCAAGTAGTCTCGTAGCCACGCAACCTCGAGTACTGGAAGATTCGTAGTCCTGTAGCCTAACAGTCTCGTAACCTTGTAGACTCGTAATCACGTAGTCTCGTAACCTCATGGCTCGTAGTCACGTAGTCATGATGCCTTGGAGCCTCGTAGACTTGCAGCTACGTAACCAAGTAGCCTTGCAATCGTATAACATAATGCTGCTGGAGCAGTTGGAGCCAAAGATAAAATTCAGCCGAAGACAGAAGCAGCAATTGGTGACTTGTAGCTTCGTAGTTAAGTACTTATGTAGACACTAGCTGCAATACCCGACGTTGCCCGGGCTGAACACAGGGTGTAGTTAGTAATTGTCTTCTTAATTTGAATGTCAAGTGAGAAAATTAATTTATATCACTTTCAATTCCCGACAGACGTTATTCTGCCAGTTTATAGTTATTTACCTGGTCTGTATGTAATTTAGACTTTATAAAGCAATATATAAAAAAGCTGAAAAATAAGAGATTACTAATATTGAAAATATTCAATTATCTAGCTAATGCTCGGCCTGCATTGCAATGACTCATTCAGTTTTGTTTTGCAATATGTTTGCGGTAGTTCCACATATAGAAATCATCTATCCATCTCTCTATATATATATTTATCTCCATCTCCATCTATATACATCTATGTATCTCTCTATCTCTATTATATCTATATATCTACATATATACTTCCCACTAACTCTAGGTATATCTTCTATATATTGTCGCGGGTTGAAATTTTGCAGGGTTGTTGAAATCAAATTTAGGGACTTTACTGACGGGACTCTGGGCTGGCTGCTCTGTTCACTCGTCAGCGCAAGTGGCGTGACCATGTAATTGGGGCACGGGGCCGGCGCGGCGCGCTGCGGGCTTGCAGAATTTTGTTTGTTTGTTTGTTTGGCCGCGCGCTGGCGCAGCCACGGGCCGCAGTTACTGGGGCGCGCTGTCGTAACAAGCCGCGCGGTGTGGCCTGCACGTCGGGGTAGAGGGGGGTAGTCTTCCCAGATGTTCTAGTTAGTTGTTTAGTAAATTTGGCTTCAATAACGAGCAATTGTTATGCTAGGCGCGGCAGGGCGCGCGAATTTAAGCGCAAGTGATTGGTAGCTCGGGGCTCACTCTGGCGGAAGCTATGGCCGACGCCAGAGGCAACGAGTTACTTAGGTCGTAAAGTAATTCAAGTTAGGTCATAATGTAGTCGTCTTCAAGCTTTCGGGCGGAGGCTATGGCCCTCGTCACTAGTCGTTTAGTTCTAATTTTTAAAATGTAATGTTCGTTCGGGTTTTCAAGGGCAGGAGAGGCCCCTACGTTAGTTTTAAGTAATCGATCAAGAAAGGCTTTTCGGAAAATGTGAGTATGGACTTATCTTTGTTTTAATTTTAGGTATTAATTATGATTTGATGTATTCAGAAGGATTAGGGAAGAGTTTAGTGAAGTTCTCTCTTTCTCTCTTGTAAAGATCGTTCAGTAGTTAAGGAAGTAATGAAGAGATTATTGTTTTAAATTGTAATCCCGCTATTTCAATGTTCTTTAAACTGATTTTACCTTATCTGACTTTAAGAATAAAATCATTTTAATTTAGTATTATGTTATTTTGCAAAATCTCCTTAGTTCAGCTCTCACCAGACATCCTGTACGGGATGACGAACCTATGATCCTAGGTACAGTAAAGTATTTTATGAAGTTAAGAGTAGTTGAGGCCAAGCGAGTGACTAAAGAGCTACGATTCTCTCCCCCCTCTGAAAGTGAGACGTGACAATATGTCTCTATATAGCTCTATACATCTATAGGTATATCTCTTTATCTAACCCATTTCATTCTCTATACCTTGCACTATCTCAACTTTACTCTCCTTCTCTATCTCACTATATATATATATATATATATAAAAATCTATCTCTGTCTCTTGTTTATATTTAAATAAATTGTGTCATGCGTGCGCACTAATGCAACAAAAACAGACGAAGTACCGCTATATAAAATGAAATAAACACATTTTTGACAGGATTCGTGTTCCAACTATTGAAAAATAGTTATACCGTCTCAGTAACCTTCATGGGCATGCGCATAACAAATCACCAAAATTTCATCGCAATCGGATGAATGGTATAGGAACGCATACGGCACAAACAAACGAAAATTAAAGACATGACAAACGCACCAAACGATGGTGCGTTTAAACTTCAAGGCAACTCTATCTATTGACGAAGTTAAGAACAAAACTGTTATTAGCGCCTTTATTTTGCTAGCCGCTGCGAGCTCCACTAAGCGGACTGATCTCACCAAGGAGAAAAATATTAATTTGCCAGACCTTACTATGTGTATGATCGTGTGTCAGACATAGAGAAATGACACTCACTCACTATTTGTATGTCAATGACCTATGATATTTTCTGTTATAAAATGAAATTAACACTTTTTCACTCTCTTAGGGATGGAAATTCATTTTAATTTGGGGTCTATGTGTTAATACAGGTTATAAGCTTGCTGTAGGCCAAATTTAATTAAAATCCATTCAGCAGTTTTTACGTGAAAGAGTAACAAACATCCATCCATACATACTTACAAACTTTCGTGTTTATAATATTAGTAGGATGTACTTCTGTAGTCTCGAATCTTCGTAGCCTCCTCGTATTGTAGTCAAATAGCGCTTGGCCTAAGACTATTTGGAGTCAAATACTTTTGATGTCATTGATTGTTGGAGCCAATGACTGATGGAGGTATTGTATCCTAACTTTAAATTAACGAACGCAACCTACTGAGTTGAATGTTCGTGAAAATGTGCGTCATTTTTTTTAAAAGTGCTTCCTGTATGTTGAATGTGCTTCCGATTGTGTTTATTTTCGTTGATTGTGCTTCCAAATGTGCTTCCTGGTTGTTGAACGTGCTTACAAATGTGCTTCCTTTCGTTGATTGTGCTTCCAAATGTGCTTATTTTTTGTTATTGTAATTCCTCATTGTCAAATGTACTTCCGATTGTGCTTCTTTTTTCGTTGAATGTGCTTCCTTTTCGATGATGTTTTGACTCGTGTATTATAGTAAATGGTTTCTTGATTTGACAAGTATATTATTCCATTGGGAGCATGTATATAAGCGAGTCCTAGACAGCAGGTCGCTCAGTTTGTTACTGTCGTCGATGGTTTAAGGATAACCTAGTTTGTTTCATCTGGTGCATAAGTCGCGTATTTACCTGTTATTGTAAAACTCAATGGCATCTTTACCGTCTTTAACGTCGAAATCGATGGAGGTTGTACCATCGACTATGGGAACCCTGACGTCAACACTGGAGGAGACGTAAACGGTCGTGGTACCACCAGCAGAAGAGAACTTAATGACTTCAGTGCTGACTGCACAGGAAAACTCGGCGAACGCTGTTTTGACCTCGATAGAGACTTCAATGGATGGTGATTCGTCAACAACTAACGAACATCGATGCCATTACTGTGACAAGATTTTCTCAAACATCAGCAATACTCGTCGACACGAGAAGAGAGAATGTGCTAAGAATCCTCCTCGCAACATGTTTGGTTGTGAGAAATGTCATTAGCAGTTTGCCAGTAACGATAATATGAAAACGCACATGAAGACATGCAAAGGTCCTGCTGTGCGGCAGAAAGTAAAGGTTTCTATCCAACAACAATGCATTGATGTTAATAAGAGTATGCCTGGAAATGGTACAACTGCGGCAATGTCAGTGTCTGGATCGGGTCTGAAGGGCTCGTCTTCATCACCACGGTATCCTTGCAGCTACTGTGAAGAAGTGTGCATTCAAGACATCGGCTGCAGTAATTTACAGTTATAACGATGTGAAGCAAACTGTTAACCGTGGTGTCCAGAAACTCTGTCACGAAGAGGAAGACTATGTCAGTTAAAGTTCTGGCTGGTCTCTGTCTAGTATAAACCGGTTGGAGCTAAGAATTAGTCATTTCACACCGATGCGGAACTAAATGTTTATGAAATTGTTATCTTTCGCAAGTGTTACTGTAGTAGAACATAAATTATGTAATACATGTTATGTTTGTAAAGGAACTTGTGGTGTTTTATTTTCGAACCTGTCATTTTAAGTTATTATTGCATAAAATTAATTTTTTAACATCGGCCAGGAATCTAACCAAGGACAGGAACTGATCGAATCAATAAGAATATTAATAAGTTATTTTTTTGATGAATTTTGAATTTTTTACCGAATTTCTATTGTTACACCCCTCGTGCCTCAAAATAGAATTATTTGGAATTAATTAAAAGAGCCTTGGAAACAAGCTGAAAAAAAAAATATGTTAAATTAAATGATTTACCAGAGGCGACACGAGGTGGGAACAAACACAATTTAGGAACTTCCTGTAACAAGCAAAGGGGAAGTTGGGGGATCGTTATAATCAATAAAATAAAAACTACACGATTAACTTAATCTATAGTTTCCCTGTTTTATTTGCCCTGATGAATATCATGTTTCAATTATTTTAACATAGATACAAAAGATTTAACAATTTTCCAAGATTAACAAAAGGAACACAAAATTGGGGCCGGCCCGGCTTACTGAGAATAATTTACATTTTTAGTTTGAACTATAAACATTTGCATTATGAGTTTTACACCCAAAGTTGGATGGATCCGATGATTACATTGATAATAAGTTCTATTTGTTTTACATTTTCCTTGGGAAAAACACTGGTCGCTGGTGGGTTGGTCGTCCGCTTAAGATAGTTCGTAGCTCGGTAAGGGGGAAATGTTGAATTTACATTACCACCCGGGGTCTTCAAACGATCACTTCGGGTGGTAGAAAAGTTTCTTCTAATGTTTCTTCCCACGGAACAGGGAAGAGGGGGAGGCCACGAGATGAGAGCATCAATCTCTCCCGGTCATCGAACCCTGTCTGCAACAGTCCAAATCAAAACTGATTAGAACTGGTATACAGGCAGTCTATGGGGCAGAAAATGCCCGGAAAAAAAATTTAAAGGGAAAAAGGAGGGTTCGCGAATTATCACTCACCAAAACAGGGGAGTTGCCCAGCACGCTGCAGTCGTGGAGTCAGCCAGGCTCGGGAGCTCGCGAATTGCGCGGCAGGACGCGGATGATTTCTTCATAATAATAAATTTCAAAGAGAAAAATTTCTAAGGCAAATAACTAAACTATGCAGACAGACTAATCTACTAAAATGGACTTGAGATATAGCATCCCTTATACAAGGCGACTACATATTCGTTAACGGTCGGATGAAATCTACCCGATTCGCCGATACTCGATGGAGGTCTGTCTGCAGCCGCGACGCGAGTTGATCTGTCTCGCGGTAAACGGCGTCTCGTAATTAAAAAGTGCCCACCGGCTCTAACAGGTGGAAGGGGGGGTGTCTGGCCCGCCGAAAAATACCGAACTTGCCCGAACGCGGGCGGAAAAAAAAACTCTAGCAGGAGTCTTGAAGTTGGCCACACTGGGCGACCGTAGAGAACTCTGTCGGAGGCGGCTGAGTTGAAAAGAATGGACTCGCGCCGTGCGTCCATATAACTCAAGGGAGAGCGGTGCTGCTCTCTGGTGCCCTGGAGGGTAGGCAAGCGGAGAAGTTCGCGACTTGGCCGCTAGGAAGCGCTTGTGATCAGTTTTGGCGCACTCGCTTTTGCGAGAAGACCTTGAGAACGGTCACTGGTGTCCAGGGGGTTACGACCGGTCATTGGTCTTACTTGGAACTGAGAAGGGGGGGAGGTGGGGTAAAATGCAACGCTGATGGGAAACTACGCCCCGTCGTGGCTACAGAGGGGCGAATATAACACTACGACGTGATGAAAAAGGCGAATCTCAGCTCGTCTCTGCGAACTGGTCGCCTGCAAGCTACAGGCTTGCTTAGGCAGTTAGGGTCACGAAGGGAAATAATATTACAGGCTTGAGGCGTGACTGAAGGCGGGGGAAATGGTAAGCGGTCTGCCAGTCAGTGATTAGGCCAGCAGAATATCCGATACGCCGATGGGAAAGGGGCTTCAGGGCACTGAGACAAAGTTTAACTCAGAGGAGTACACCGGACTAACATATTAAAATTACACTATAGTAGAGCAAATAGAATTTCCACACAAAAATTTAAAATCATAATAAAAATTTAAAATATATTGTGTCGAATTTACAAATTAACGGCACACTATCTAAGTAATTACACAATTAAATAATGGCGCCCAAACTTCAAGATAGCGGTCGCCTCGGTAATAAATGATTACTGCACTCTAGCAGGTAAAACTTAAACAAATATGATGGTAATTCACTGTATCAGAGAAGTACACACACAAGATGGCAACCTCCAGCAGAAGAAAACAAGATGGTGGCAATGTCCTGTAGCAGGTGATTATAATGTTAACTATCGTTCCTGGTAGCGAGTACTGAACACAAAATCTAAGATGGTCGTCAAGGTCAAGGTCAATAGCCAAGTTCAAAGGTTAAGGTCAAAGTTCAAGGTCAAGTTCAAAGTTCAAGGTCAAGGTTAAAGGTCAAAGTGCAATGCCAACAGTCGAGGTCAAAGGTATTGTGAACAAAAAATTACAATAACACAGCGTCAGTACACTCTAGAAGACGAAAACAAGATGGTGGCTTCCAGTGGATGAAGACAATATGGCGGACGTGACGTCATACGTGCTGACGATATATTCCTTGGTATTGGTGGTGGGAGGGGAGTTTGTAGGTGGCTTCCGTGGATGAAGGATATATCGTTTTTTTTGCTCTTACCGGTTTTGAACCAAGGACGTAAATCGATCTAACCAATTAGTATTATAATAAGTTAATTTTTCGATGAATTTTGAATTTTTAAAACTAAAATCGTATAATAAATAACGATTTTCAAGATGACATTAGTAACGATAATTATTACAGTGGTGAAATAATTCAGAATGAAGGTTGTGGTGTAAGATATTTTTATTACTTTTTATTGAGAATGTATATATGTGTGAATGTCAATATTTCTGTATTCTTATATGTTTGTATGCTTGTTTATTTGTGCTTGCGTTTATTTGTTCTAATGTTTGCATGCTTTTTTATCTGTATGTGTGTTTCTCTGTGTGATGTAAATATGTTTGTATATACATATATTTATCTTTATCCTGTGAGTATGTATGCTCTTATTTGATTGTTTTTATGCTTATTTATATGTACAGTATGTATATTAATTTTTTTCTGTTTGTGAGGAAGTGTGCAGTATTATTGTATTACTATAATTGTTTTGCCCATGTCAGCCTTTGTCACCATGAATAGGACCGCGACCAGAGTGCTCGTGGCCGAGCCCTTGATTTCGGGAGCCTGCCAGCCCGCTCGACGTCCAGGGACCGCCAGCCTGTGACATTACAAGTATGTACGCCAACATCATCAGGGAATGGGCGTGTTTACTGTGCCCAATTGTTTTCTGCCAGCCATAGTGCTAGCGTGTATGCGATGTCTTTCCTAGTCGCAACATTGAAAACCAATGCCATATCTGCGGCTGTCATTTCTATAAATGATAGTTTGACCCATCATATGTCCATCTGTAATGGTACTGTTGAGCACAGCTTGGGCTCAAGGTGCAAGTTTTGCAGGCAGCAATTTGAGCAGAGCTGAAGTGCCAGGCATCAATAACAAAGCCAGTGACTGTTTAATCCCGGTTGCATTTCATTTACATGCACGAAATGCCAGGGAGAATTTACGCATAAATATACACTGATGAGGCACAGAAAGTCATGCAATGGCCTAGCTTCTAAGAGACGACGCGTGGACGAGACCTCTGCCTATCAGCAACCCGACACAATACGTGGTGAATGGGGGCAGGAGGTGCCGGGTTCGTCGAGGTTGAGAGTGGATTCTGCCTGAACATAAAAACATATGTGGAGAACAATAATTGTGCGACAAAAGACGTACATATATCGATAAAATGAAAAACTATCCTCGTCAGGAAATTAACACATGGAGTACAGGAAAATGGCCCTGCAAAATTCAACATTTAGTTTGAATGTGATTATGCCAAGCCAGCCCCCTTTGATGAAGGCGTGGATAAGAGGGCGTTTAAGACGAAAAATAATCCCATATATGAGGTAAGTGATTTCTATGAGCATACAAAAAATATGCAATAAGAGGAGGACTGCATCAGCAGGGAATCTGAATGGACCTTGTCTGAGGTAAAGCGAATCAAACTCTACTTCAACAAGCTGGTCCCCCATCGAGTCTCCTCTTATATTGATCTACCGAGCACCATTAAGAACCATGAAGCAGGCATTAATCGTAAGAATATTATGGATAATATGTGCTTCGAGTGGGCCATATTGGCGCGATATGTGGAAGGAAACGTGTCAACCGGGTCGACCATCTCTAATTTGTGATTGAAGGAAAATTCGATTTCTCAGGACTGGAATTATTTACCAACTTACACCAAAACAAGATTTTTTAAAAGGAAAAACACTGACGTGTCCGACAATGTTTACTCCATTGATGAGAACGACAAGATTGCGCCAGTGCATGTGGGGAAGGAAGAGAATCGGCATTACTTCGACCTACAGATCCTGTCAAGTGAAGCTAGGAACTCATATTTCTGCTGTGTCAAGAATTTTTCAATACTTGTCTGGCCACATATTTCTGCCCACCATGCAAATATCCATGTCTGCAAGAGATGTTTTACATATTAAGATGACAAGCACTGAGTTACAGGGTTTGCAGGGCAGCAGTGTCTCGACATGCACAAAACGTTCTGCAAATCCCATGCTCCAGTGCATGTCGAGATGAAGAAGCCAGACAAGAACGGCCAGCCATCAGTCATGAAATTAAAAAAATTACCACAATATCAGCAAGATGCCGATCGCTGTGTATGCAGACTTTGAGACCATGGTAGTGCCTGTACAGACATGCCAGCCGAAACCCCAGCATTCACATATTTGTGCCTATTAGAAGCATGAAGGCTAGTTGAATATACGTTAAAAGCAACAACCCATCATCCCAGCAATGTTGACATCCTCACTGCCTAAAGAGCTCATTATATACAGGCATACCGATGCTGAGGATAAATTCATGCAGACTATTGTGGACATTGGAAACCAGGTAAAATAAATATATGCGCATTCTGTGTCCATGGGGCCACTTATGTCATTAATGTATGTCAGCTTCACTGCAGCCAAAGAGTGCTGCTACTGCAAGTCAATGTTCATGTCTGAATATTATGAAGTAAAATATCATGATCATTTCAGTGGCAAGTATCTTGGAGCCGTCTGCAACAGCTGCAAAATTTTGTGCAGGCAACCCAAGAAAATGGTGGTCTACTTCCACAACCTAGTCTACGAAGAGAAGTTTATCATCAAGCAGCTGGGTATCCACAACAAAGAAATATTTATTATTACCCACATACAATAAAAAAGTATCATGTTTTCCAAGAAGCTGGGTGACAAGTTCTATATACAGTTCGTCGATAGTTTTAGAGTCGTGTCACAAAGTTTGGTGTCACTTGCTCGTATCTGCTAGCCGACAAATTCATCGAAATATCAAAATATTTTACGAATGAAAAAGTGTCCCTCATCAAAAGAAAAGGCATCTTCCCGTATAATATTACCAACTGGGAAAAATTGTATGTGCCTTAACTACCTGCCAAAACAGTATTTTACAATAAACTAAATGACTGAAACATTAGCGACCACCACAATCTTGTGGCCTGAAAAACTTTATATTCCAATTTTTTTTTTCCGCCTGCGAAGATTCTGCCTGCACGAAACCGTCGCTCTCCAGACTAGACGCACACACTTTCTCTTCGTCCCACACAAACAGCTGAGCTCTCGTGACATCACTCACAAACCAGCCGTGCCTCCTGCAACAATCAGTACATTTACTCCTACGTAAATAAACATGTAAACCAGTAGAAAAGTACGTTGTCCTACCTCAATTTTACGTAGCACTTAAATAGAGTAAAATTCGTCACAAAAACTATAACATAAAATAAATAAATATAAATTATGCTTTAAATAAAATTAATACAATTACAGGTCAGTGTGCAATAATGGTCAAGGTAAAATTCTCAAGGATTGCCATATTTTTGTTCATATGCTTATCTTACTTACCAATCAATAATTTAAAATTTTACCGCAGAAATAAACTTTTTTAAATTTATTTAATACATACAGAAATTTTAATGTCATATGAGGGGAAAATGCAAAGAACTTTCACAGTTTTAGCAGAAATTTGTGTTGGAAAATACTGATTATCATAACATTAATTATTGAATGTAACTCAATAAAAATAAACCTAACTATGGCTTTTTTTCCTTCTTTTAGCGTGAAATTATAAAAGAATTCACGTAGAAAACGGTAGGAAAGGGGAAAAAGAGTTATTACAAACGGAACATTTTATTACATTTGAAATTGCAAGCAGTTTCTTGGTTAAAAATATTTGATTCAAGACACAGGAACTTTTCGTTATTTAAATTATATCAACTACTGATATAACAAGGCACCGTTTTAAAGTGTAACTTGAATCATTTTAATTTATATATATAAAATAAAAAATATCAAGGTTATAAAAAGTTCCAAACTGTTAATATAATTTCCAGATTGCAAGGAAGATAATAGTTTTTTGTTCACTTTCAGACGTACAATATTTCTGCTATTCATTATTTTTTATAATTAATTTTTTTGAAATAATTGCTTGAACTAAAATGAAAAAAAGTTTCTTTTTAAATTTAATCAAACATATTTAGCTTAAAGATGTAAAACGAAGTTGAGAAATCTCGCGATTTCTCGGTCTGAAGCATTTAACCTTCGACACATCACGTGGGGTCTTTCTGGACCCCACGAAAATGTTTCACTTCGTAGCATTCATATGTTTAGCCTGTGACTTATGTTATTTTAGGACATTTCTTTAAAATGTGTTTTAGGTGCTTTGTTCAAATTCTGGAAATGTTTGGTTTCAAAATATCTGTGTAATAAATATTTTAACTTTAAGTCTCTTTCACAGTGCACTTGGGGTCTTTTGTACCCCCACTCAAAGATAACTTATATCTAATGTATAAAATTAATTTTCAAAAAATTTATCTTTATATTATTGCTTGAGACAACGGAGCTAGAAATAACTCTACTGGCAGTTCCTAAATGAGTAAACAGATAGCGCTAATGGTATCCTCTTGGCGCATCAGCTATCGCAACTGCTCGGCAGTTGTATTTGTACCCATGAGTTTTGTTGCGTGGAGTGATTGTGTTACTAGTTTTGAACTATCATTATTTAGCGTTATATTTTACAAGTTGTGGAGACGTGATTATAAAATTGCATATTCTTTAGGAACAATATATTCCACGAAACATGAATCGTAAAAGAAGAATATAGAAAAACATAAAATATGGATGAAGAAATTATGTAAGTAGCAGTACAATTTTAGTGCGCATTTTATCATTCAAAATGATGGCCTAGGCTGCTTATATATTTTTTATTTTACGAGCAAAAGTTTACTAGTGCTTTCAATACATTTTATCAATAGGATGTGTTCGCTTTGGGCATCTTTGTCGTCGTGCCCTATAAAAGTTCAAAGCAGATGTAACAAAGTGAGCTTGTTTTGACTCATAGAGAAAGCGTCCATTTACACTCTACAATGTTTTTTTCAAGTGCCATTTGCTTTTCTCGGGCGGTGGATCGTTTTTGATGTTCTACGGTTTGAAACATTTCATACCTTTTTTGTTTATTATAGCCTACTAATTTTCACAGGCATGGGAAGTTCATAAAAAATCGTATTCTCTAGCTACATTGTGTTCAGTAATTTTTTTACAATAATAACGTTCAAACACTTCACTATTTACAATATCTGATGCAAACTCTGGAGGTTGTGTGTTTGCTCTCGGTCGTGTGCATTATAGTGGTTTTTGCAACTATCATTCCAGAAAATAGTTGAAGTTCCTCAATGTCCATATTTCCAATTCCATGCCCATAAATTTGTTGTTCTTTTATAACGCCAATGCTGTTTCTAGGAAAAATTCAAAATATAAATAAATTATTTTATATTATATATATATATATATATATATATATATATATATATATATATTACACTTATATTGTACAGCATAAAAATAGCAATAAACAGACCAATAAAAATGTCCATCCCTGCATTCGAGTATTAGTAATAAATACAAGAAACTTGTTTTGGTATATTATACAATGCCACTTATTCCTTCCTTGCAAAAACTAAGATACTGTATTTTGTTCACAGTAACTATCTACAGTGGGCATCCGCTCACCTTGAAAATAAGGGTAAATGTTTTTGTTTATTTCAGAATTGAAGGCAAACGCCACTCCAGTGAAGAAGGAAGAAGTATATTACTAAAGATGTTGCAAGAGATAAGTGACAGTGAAAATATTTCAAGTTCAAGTGACAGTAATCCAACAACTGAAAATGAAAGTGATGCACTTGAAGATGAAGATTATCAAGATGATGCTTTACAAATATCAGATGATGACTCGGAAATAGAAAGTAACTTGTCTGGCCAGTATTACATAGCTAAAAATGGAATGAAATGGTTTAGGGATCCACCAACACAAAGGCAAACGTTGAAGCACAATATAGTTCGTGATAAACCTGGAGTGAAGTGTAATCGCCCGGGTTCAGTAAAAGAAGCATTTGGGACATTTGTGACACCAGAAATGGTCAGTACTATTGTAAGGGAAACTAATAGAGAAGCGGAACGAGTTATGAATGATTGTAATATATCAGATGCGAACACTGAACATAAAATATGGAAAGATACAAACGAAATGGAAATTGAGGCTTACATTGGACTATTGTTGTGTGCTGGTGTGTATCGTGCTAACAGAGAAGAGCTCAGTGAGCTATGGAATGAGGAACATGGCAGGCCAATATTCCGAGCTACTATGCCCTTGAAAAGATTCAAAGAGATAACAAAGATGATTCGTTTTGATAATAAGGCAACACGTGTGGCACGCCAACAGGAAGATAAACTTGCAGCTTTGCGTGAAATATGGGATACATTTGTACAGAAACTTTCAGAGTCATATGTACCTGGTTTTGACATGACAGTTGATGAACAGTTAGTTGGGTTTAGAGGAAAATGTCCTTTCCGTCAGTACATGAAGAGCAAACCAGCAAAATATGGCGTCAAAATTTGGTGGTTATGTGACTCTGATACATCTTTTCCGCTAAATGGCCAAATATATCTGGGCAAGCCCACACACGGTACGAGAGACCAAAACCAAGGCTCTAGGGTTGTCAATGAACTAGTCAGAAAATGGAAAAACAAAGGACGAAACATTGTTGCTGACAATTTTTTTACTAGTATTCCTTTGGTTCAACAGTTATTGAAAGAGAACACAACATTCGTGGGGACACTGCGTAAAAATAAGGTGGAAATTCCTAAGGAAATGTTGCCTCATAAATGTAGAGAAATCCATTCATCTGTATTTGGTTTTGCTGGTAATCTAACTATGGTGTCATATGTGCCTAAAAAATCCAGTTCAGTTATACTTATTTCGTCAATGCACCATTCCACAACTGTACAAGGAACTGAACAGAAGCCGGAGATAATAATGCACTACAATTCAAAGAAAGGAGGTGTAGATACACTGGACAAAATGGTGGCTACTTATAGTTGCAAACGTAACACAAGGCGCTGGCCACTTTTGTTATTTTATAATCTCCTGGATGTTGCTGGTATTGCATCACTTATCGTTTGGGTATTTTATAACCCTGAAGATTTTGGAAATGTAAAACACAAAAGGCGTCATTTTTTGTTACAACTGGGACGCCAGCTTGTTCATCCATACATAGAAAAAAGGCTGCAGAATGGTAAATGCATTCAGAAGGGTGTGAAAAGTGGCCTTCTTGCACTTGGCTACAAAAAGCAAACATCAAGTGAATATATTCCTACAAGTAACAAGAGAAAACGATGTCACTTGTGTCCAAGAACCAAAGATAAAAAAATTAAATCTGTGTGCAACTCCTGTGGATACAATGTATGCAGCTCGCATAGTGAAAACTTTGTCAAGTGTTCTAGCTGCGCTGCAGAGAGTGATTGAAAATTATATTGTGAATATAAAAATCGTTTTGTATGTCTGCAAATTAGACATACTATATAATTATGTGAGCATACATTTTCAAGAACAACAACATTGTGTGTTATAATGACATAAATATGTTATTTTGACAGGGACATTTCAAATGATTGAGAAATATGACTAAAAATGTAAAAATCATTAAAACTTTCTGTGGTTGTCCACATTCTTCCAAAGTGAAACATCTAAAATGTCGTAAAATATTATGAGTACAAATATGTAAATCACTACATGGCGTATTACATATATAAAATCTCAAATATTATTGGGGTCCTAAAAGACCCCATGTGCCCTAAAATGTTGTTGTAACGTGTAATTAGAACACTGGGTAGTGTAACATTAAAATAGATAATAAATACATGGTAATTTGTAACATTACAAGATATGTGCAACTTATATACATTTACCCACATTTTAAGTTGGGGTCTCAAAAGGCCCCAAGTGCACAGATATGTAACAAAACTAAGGTGATTTGTCGAAGGTTAAGTGCAAAATATTGTATAAAAGGACTACAAAAATAAATGTAATCTAGTTTATGACACCTCGCCAAATTCTATGTGAAGATAATTTATAACGTATAGTTTCATACGGTTCTTCTTATAAGACCGAGATAAGGAAGTCATTTACGTATGAATTTCAACTAAGATGATTTTATAGAGTATTTTAATGTTCAAATATTTGGAAACTGTTAAATGTTAGTCTATTATTTCTTTACTTCATTCAGTTGACAATTAAAAATAAGAATTATAAGTACCCACTTGGTAACTTTTTAAAATGTACGAAAAGTAATTAAAAAGTATCCACATACGTTCACATATTAATACACGGAAGAAATTCATTATTTAAAATGTTACCTGAACTGTTCCATTGCACACGATAGCTACTACGATTGTGGAATTTCCAACTTCACTGATGTTGCCAATTAACTGGGTTCCTCGTGAAATTTCTCTTACAACACCAAGTGCGTTATTTACAAAGATTAAAAACTACTCAAGACAATATTACTTCCTCCCATAGCACTCATTTTAAAACATGTAATTTTGTTGGTTTTGAGTACTAAATGCTGAAAATTTACGTGTACTTTCCTGGATTCAAAATAATTTTAATTTTTATTAAAGTTGGTTTAATTTAATCTCAACCAATATTTTTGAGTTCTTTCAGAAAAAAAATGCTGTCTATTTCTTTTCAGGCCATTTTTTTGCATTAATAAACCACAATACAGCGAGTTTACAGGCCTAAGAATGATGTTTATTTTATATGTTAGAATATATTGGGCATATACAGACAAGCCACATTTATCCCTTTGCTAAATATGAATGAATTTTAATTAAATTTACTAAAAAAAGAATATCCAAAAATATTAGACTGTTTTGGTAGAGAACACAATTTCAGATAAGTATTTTGTGTGCGCGCTTCATACCAATTGGTTCAATCATAAGGTTTTTTTTTACTGAACTCACAAACGCATTACAACACCAGCTGCTTGAGCAACTAAATTTTACACGAATAAAACTGTTGGAAATTCATTTATATACAATATTTTAAAGGGAAATCCTTACAACGTTTCTTAAAGTGCATTAAAATATTTTTATTTAAGCCTACATTTACTGACTTCAAATTGTTTCTCTCTATACTGTGTTCACTTCCGTTTGTCGATAATAGTTACGTAAGACGACAATTTAATGGCAGGATACCACGCCCAGTTAAAAAAGCCTTTTACTGAAGAAAATAAATAAATTGGTTGGGACGTAAGGAAATATTGAAAGCGTATCGCTACACCAGCAATAAAATAAAGTCCCTTGTAACACAGTAGAATATTGCCCCAAGTTCAAGTGGCACTTGCGACCTGAATGTTTTATACAACCTCTGGGGATCCTTCTGGCTTCGCTGTAAACCGCGAGGAGCGTTTTATGAAGCACAAAACCATTACACCTAATGCTTGTATCGGTTTCTCTGTGACTTACGTTGCCCACATATACACCGTCAGTAAAAGTTTACATTTTATCCATTTCAAACATAAGTTAAAAATAATTTTCGTGTTTGTAAAAAATTTCTCGTGATTCTTAATATTTAAACTATAAACTTGTGTTCATTCGGTGTAAGCATATACACAGTAATATTTTAAATAAAGGGTTAATATTTACTGTTCTTTCTTAAGTAATCAAGCGTAAACTATCTTTAAAAATTTTTGTAGGTATGTACTGAATATTTATTATTTTACCAACAGAAAAACCAAAGCTTTCTACTTGAGTTACGTTAACGTGACATTATATTATTTTAAAAGATTTTTCTCGAAAAAAATCTAAAAACCTCTCATCTTTGCCTTCGTATTGGTTTCAATCTGTTGTTTTACGCAAGTTTCCATCCTACATGGGTTATATATAACATCCTTCGTTGATCTTGTTCTGTTCTGTGTCCACAAATTTATGAACTTGGTTAGAAAACACATTACAAACAAAAGCATAGTTTAAACCAATTTCAAGTTAATCGGGTAATATAAATCGATACCAGTTACTTGAGCTGAAAAATTATAATCACAGATTTAATGTAAAGTTACGTCTGCACACTTTTACAGTGAAATATTTTTGAAGACATCAGGCTGTATCTTTTAAACTATGTTTAAAACAATGCAATGTTTTATAACTTGAGGCATATTTTGTATATCTAAGATCATATAAAATTGCACCTAAGCTAGTTTCTCTCAAATGAAATACCTTCTTTTTCCGGTGTAGCGACATTTTAATTAAAAATAAGGTCACAAACGGAAGGGCGATGGAACAGGTTTTAAAGTTTCAGCCTTGTCCCTCGCTGCACAGTTCTGCAGGAGAATGGCTCCGAAGAAGTAGGGCGTAGGTATTTTATGAAGAGAGCGCTTCCTCTTCTTCTTTCTTCCTTTCCTTCTCAAAGTGAACACTTTGAAGAGCTCTACGGCCTTTCTTGCCATTTAGTTCAAGGACTAAAAAAGATTATTATAAAAATGATTTACCTAAATGATTGCAATAAATTTTGCATTAGATAAAATGTTGTTGTTCAATGACTAACTTTTAAAAGTAGGATTATTTCTTTCAATGCAGAAGAAAATTTCTTAGTGTGTAAACGAAGAAAAAAAGGTGAACATGAAAACGTTTGTAAATTATATTTATAATTTTTTTAAAATAATATTTATAAGGTTTTCTAAATTGTTAAAAGATTCGTATTGACGCTTTCACCACAATAAAAGAAAATGTTTTTCTAGTAATTATAATTGTTAAATATAGTTCTGTATATTTTAGCAAAGGTGCAATTTTTATACAAAATATAAACAACGTATATTGAAATAATGTAGGGGCCTATATGTAAAACCCTTTTTCAAGTTATAATAAAGTTTCAGCTCCCTCTCATTCCCTCTCCTCTTTTCAAAACCTCTACAAGGAAACACACAAGGGGTTACGAACCATTTGAGTTATAACGATGCCATATGGACCAAGAACACTTTACTGCTTCCCTTCCTCTCAAATCACAAATATATCTTATGCAAAAGTGGCACAAACAGCTTAACATAAGGAATATATAAATTTTATTGTTAAAAAAATACTGCATTGAAAACTATAATAATGAATCAGAACATGAAAATCTGTACTTGAAAATGTTGCATTAAACATAAAAATAGGATTATGACACGAACTATATCAAAATACAATCATTGCTAAAATATTGTTTTAGAAACCAATTTTATTGGTTTAAAATGTAAAAAATACATTGCTGTCAGAATCGCGTTAATATAATGGCGTTTGTTTAGAATATGATTTTTGAGAAATTTTACTATAGTTGCATACAAATTAAAATTTTACAACCTTTCTCTGCGTGTAAGTACTTTATTAAGTATTTTCAGGCTCATAAAATGTTATTTTCACGTAATTTTGAATCTTTTAATTCAGAATACGCAAATCATATTTTAAAAGTTGTATTAAATTTTGGGAAAAAATTGTAATTTTTAATTATTACAAAGAAAAACATCACGCTTTTATCAAACAAAATGTATTAAATAGTTTTACGATTGTTGCATATTTCTTTCTCATTACTCAGCTACAAAAAAGTACCTTAAATATTACACACTGATTTCGGCACCACTGTTTAGACTCATGTCGGAATAGTTACAACTACGCGCAACTCGAAAGTAAATCGGAAGATATATTTTGTGAAAGTAGTTTTCCGTACCTCATACGTATATTAATAGGTCATGCATGCTGACTGAACGATTTTTTTTACAAAATAATTTGTATATATATATATATATATATATATATATATATATATATATATATATATATATAAGCACACTTATCACTATAAAAACACAGAAAAGATTACATAACATTTTTAAAATTAGGGTTTATGATCTGAATTCTTGTTTATCTGCCGCATGCTTGTTGTAATAATATAAAGTAAAAATTTAGTTTATTCTTGTAAATTTTGATAAGACAAGTCGACTTGTGTTACAAAGTTATATTTGTCCTGCAAAATTGGATGTGTAATTGGTTTTTTACTATAAAATTCTTCCATTTACACTGCATGATACGTATGCTGTAGACTCACATCAGCTATGCACACAAGAAAAATGTTTTGTAATTGTACAAAACTTTACTTTTTTAACCAGATGCCAAGAAATTGTTTTTAATACCACACGAAAGATAATATAACTTTATACAGCACATGCTTATGGTTATTTTTGCATATATGTAATACTTTTTTGAGATAATACTGAGTTTTAATCATGAAAATATACGCAAGATTTTATTTTTAATTTCATGTTTCATGCAAACCTAATTTTTTAAATCACGGATATTCAAGAATTGGACATTTTGTTTCTTTAATTAAGCTTAATGTGCGCAGTTAATACTGGAAAGCTATTCAGGGAACGGTTTACTGAGATATTGCAAAGCATAAATGCCCGGTTATTGTTGTGAACACTATTTGTAGTGCGACAGTTTTTTCTTCTTCATATAATGATACAAATGTACAAAAATCTTCTATTTTACATTAAAAAAAAAAAAAAAAAATCCAGTATGGTTTATAGATAAATGGCGCGAACGAAAGCCTATAAGGGCTGAGAACTCCATAAAGAACTTACTGGGATGAAGAAGCACGATATGTGTAACCCCACATCGTCGCGTTGGGTGTGAGACCTCTGGGCGAGCATCGAGCCCGTCGCACTGAGCGTTAGGAAATTGAAACTTTGACAGAGAAGTGATGTGTTTTCTTTCTTCCCGGAGAGCGCACATGCCTGGCGGCGAACTACCCCCGACCCCCAGCTGCCCTCCCCTCCGCAGTCCCACGGGTGCACGGGAGTGCAGGGTGTAGGAAATTGCGCGCTGTTACCTCGCCGGGCAAACACGGAGAAGTGACGTGTGCGAGAAAGCGATCGCGCCTGCGGAAACTGAGAAACTTGCTGGGGGGGGGGGGGGGAGCGGGGGCAGTCAGGGGTGGTCTGATAAACTGCAGCGCACGCCGCTGTAGCTGCTAGACACCCTCTTAACACCCTGGGAAATCACACCGAGTGTGTAATCCAAAAAAAAAAAAAAAAAAAAAAAGAAGGAGGAAAGACGTTAAATGACCCGTGATATGCAGATGAGAATAATAAACGTAGCAGCGGCAACAGGAGATTTTTTTTCCCGTCTCACTCCCACCCCTCTTGTGACTCCTTTTTATTATCATTCCAAAAGTAAGTGCAAAGATCGCGGAAGGGTAGGCGTAGGGCGGAAGTGAGGGTGTGAAATTAATGATGTGGATGCGTCCATTGTTACGGAGTTTTGCGACCCGTTCGCATTCCGAACCCTAAACTTTTAACACTTTTAATTTAGTTTCCTATCAAATGCTACAGTTGGATGCAACAACGTCGTAAGTAGTTCAGATGTTAGTTCGTATTATACGATAGATGCGCGGAATCGAGTTAAAGGATAAGAAAATTTACTTTTTTACTAATTATTATTTAAGAATAAAATCAACTCTAGAGTTAGAATTGTAGAAATTAAAACAAAGCCACTTTTGAACTTTTATATAACTGATTTAATAAACACGCAAACAATGTTTGTACTAAAAAAATTAAATTTCTGTCATTCCTTTAAAATAATAAGATTGTATTAAAAATTTTAAGCAAACAATATGGGGGGAAAATAATTATTAATATAAAGTTTAATCTATTTTGGATACAGTGGTATGCATTTGGTTTTTGTTTTGTTAAATGGGTTAGTGGTTTCGTGCAAGTTTGGAAAAACTGAATAAAAAAATTGTCTCAGGAGATATTTTAAAAAATATTTTTTTATTGACTGTAAAATGTAACTACCAATTAGTATACAGACTAACCCTAAATTACAGTTAAAATAAGACTTAAGAAACATTTATATCATCAAAAATATGAATTTTATAGTTGTTCCTCGTATAGTCCACGTTTAGTCGCAGACAATACCACTTACATTTTAATATGCCTAGATGATGGTGATAAACCATTAAAGAACTGTTATTTTATGAGCGCATTTAAGACAACATACAATAAAAATAGCTAAACAATTTATTAATGATAATGTTTCTATTAGATGGAATGAATAACTGTTCTCGAAATTAATTAACTTAACTAAATAATAAAATGCCAAAAATGACATGGCCAGTAAACAATTTAGAATGAGAAAGATAGCGTATGAAAGTATTAGGAAAATGATAGTTCGACGCCAGGCGGACAAGTGAGAAGTATGCGGAAACCCCTTTAATCGGTTAAATTTACAGTTTTATTTAATAAAAATATTAATGACTTTAAAAATTTATTAAAAGGCTTAATATTACCCCTGCCAGACACAAAATAATAAAACCCTTTAAAATGCTTTAAAACTTACCATGAAAACACCAAAGAGACCCTACAATCTGGCGTTAGAAATAAGAGTAAGCCATTATGCAGTCCAACTTTACCACATATTTGATGACACACACAGTAAATCATACGCATACAACACAAACTCAGACACTAGAGGAGACCGCTTACAGCAACGGCAATAGTTCCAACTAGTATTCCAAGACCATAGATAAGCCGAATCATCCCACCTACCGTCCCTCAACCAGACGAACCGGTCCAAGGGATGAATCTCCGTTATTGTGTATTATTTTAACATCGTGGGTGTTCCTTTGACCACTTAGAGACATGCGATGCCAGGCAGGTACCGATCATTCTTCTTGTGAGTGAACACTATTCACTGTTAGACAGGTAGAGACCTGCACTCTTTGGTCGTGGGAAACTATAATTGCAATGATCTTAAATGAAACAATTATTGTAAGACTACTCTATTCATATATATTAATATGCTATTGAATAAAAATATAGCTCACATGGGTTTGAAGCCACTAGTTCCAAACTCGGATGTACGTTTCGAAACAAATTAGCTATGTATGACACAAAAATACAAGTGATAGAGTTCTTAGTTACAGTACTTGGTACAATAAAAAAATTGCATCATGATACACACCCCATATGTATGCAAGTGTTACAAAAACCCAATTATATAATACAAAATTCAGAATATCACTTGTTTGTTTAATAAAAACATATGTCATATTTTGGAGTCCTTGGTTATATTCCCAGTGAATGTACTTTTAAATGAAAATGACAGCCCATCCTTCCACAATGATGCCAACAAGCAGACTGACCCCCACTACCTATACCAATACATATTATTCTTACCAGTGTTACATCATAGCAGCCACATTTGCCATCATCTTTGATTGTCTTTTCGTCAGCTATATTTAAACGACCATATATATATATATATATATATATATATATATATAAAAAGATAGGAAATCGCCGTTTTGTCATCCAACACACATACAATAATTACAAACTTACAGACATATACATCGAGAGAGACTATCCCACAACAGACTGTGTAGTAGAAACCAATCATGAAGCATAGTTTAAATATAAGGATACCTGTTCTGTAGCGACAGCAGGTGATGTGGTTGCAGCTACCGCAGAGTCCTCAGTAGTGTTTGCCATCGCTGCAACCCACGTCTTTACCGAAGATGGTACATTTTCCAAATAGTCCTCAGTTGTTGTTGCCTTCGCTGCCACCCAGCTCTTCACCTAGAACGGTATTTCTTCCATTGAGTTCTTCACGGACTTTGCCTTCACTGTACCCCAAGTCTTCAACGACGATGGTAAACATTCCATTGTGTTCTGAATGAACGTTGCAGCCATCACCACCCAAGTCTTCGCTAGCATTTGTAAACCCTTCTTAGTGTTCTGTGTGGATATTATGTCGCTGCCATCCAGGACACTCTACTAGGTAATGTAGCGAATATAGTTGATTTACATTCTACCAAAGTAACAGGCGATCTGGTAGTCGCATTGCCCGATATCATGAATAAACTTAGAATCGTAGTTATAATATGTTATATGCAAGAAAAAATAAATAACTTTCATTGATTGGAATAAGTAAAAAATAAACATTTAGTGATGTGGGTAATTGTAAGTAGGCATAGTGGAAAAATTGAAATAAATCACATTAATTACATAAAAAAACCTGTTCCCTTTTTAAAAAATAAATTTGGTAGCTATGAAGAGGCGGTTTTGTTTATAAAACACACAAAAACACACGTATTTATGTTACATTATGTACTATACACGCCTCCTCCACCCTTACATGGATGACTGCTAATGTAATCAAGGTTTGTTTGGCATATGTAACTGGAGACTGTACAGTGACGTGTGATGCAAGTGCCGCTAGCGGTGAGTCTACTTACTGGCGGGGCCTGAACACCTGCAGATACCTTGCCAGACAGACTGTTACCGACCGTAGCTCTACGGTACTACGAAAACACATTTACGAGTTTACAAAATGGAAACACTAGTGTAAGATAGGCCTATATGCAGTTAGGTCTTATTGAATCAAATATCACTCGCAAGCGTGTAAGGTCAATAAAGATAAACAGACATGTAATTTACTTAAAAACAAGCTATACATTATAAATATTCAATCAATAGTGTACATACTTAAAGCTCTTGTTAAAGTTACACAATTAATTCATGATACACACCTCACATGTCTGCATTTGTTGCAAGTTCGATGCAATTCAAAACCCAATTCAGAATAAATAAATTAAAAAAAAGTAATTATAAAATAACGCCACAGACTTAGGTGTTCTCGGTTGAAATAATTATAAATACATATTTTAATCGTCAATGATACTCAAAAGTAGACTGACCTGCTTTGACTATACCAAGGAATGTGTTTCTCCCGCCAGTGTGACGTCATGGCAGCAGTTATGGCCAGCATTTTAAATTATCTTTTGTCTGCTAATCTGATAGTGTGCTACTACAATATACCTTCATTTTTTAACCTGCTAGAGTACACTTGTAACAATCAAGAGATGATCAGCTATCACAGCACCCACTTTCTTGCCGTTCATATTGACCCATATTGAAAATCCATAATTAACAATCAGAAACTGAAAAAAAAGAAACTTATTCTGTTGATATACAGTGGATTAACTATATTAATTACCATTATTTGTTCTATCCATGTTCAGTACAAAAAAAAGAAATTTAGGTTTTTATGAATTATTAATTTGATTTAATTAAATATGGCATCACAGATTATTAAAATAAAAAATATCACAAAAAAAACTTCTTCAAAAAATATTTATTACTTTTTACGACATGTACCTATACATGCACAAGCAAGCAGGCCAATTAGCATTTACTTCCGTTGTGGGTCCAAACGGCTCATTTTTAGCTTCAGTTGGTTCACTGAAGTCAGAGTCCAGCCAGAACCTTCCCCCGCGTATTTTTCTTATTCCTGAAGGAATACCTGTATACTATGTTTAACAGACCACCTCATTTCATCGGAATTGTAAATTGCAGTTATCATCGTTTTGAAAGCACAATGGTTCTGGTTCAAGCATGTAGTCCCACCCTTAGTTATATTTCATAGATCCATGTGTTCTCACCTCGTCAATAAGCCTATCTATTATAATCTGCTTGATATCACTCAGAAAGGTCAAATGTCTTTGGACTCACTTTAATTATTTAAATAATTATATTCTTTTTAAATTCGGCCAATATATATTTCGCTAAGTAGAATAACTTATCAGTAACCTGTAAGCCACCGACCACAGTAGTATAGTTTGGCCGGTACTAGAACAGGATGCAGGTAGTGGAGCCGAGAGCCGGCTCCGCCATCTTGGATTGTGACGTCACGGCGGCCATCTTGGATTGTGACGTCACGGTGGCCATCTTGGATTAGCGTAACGGGACACCGCGTAACGGGACATAACGTAACGGGACAAGTAGATCACGGCGGCCATCTTGGATCCGCCATTTTGGATGACGTCATTGTGTGTTCTCGAAAATTCCGGTGATGTGTTTTCCGCCATTTTGAATGATGACGTCACCGTTGCAATTTTCGTTACGGCCGCCATCTTTAACTTTTTTATTTATTATCCGATTTTAACGAATTTTTTTTTTAAAATTATAAAAAAATTCAAATAATAAAATTTTAATAAAATACTTATAAAAAATATACTTTTACGACACGGAGGTCAGAGTCCTCGGTTCGAACCCGGTGAGGGCAAAAAATTAAAAATGGCGACCGATCCTTCCCCCGCGGTGGCTGCAGGCATACTGACTCCCACCACTTTTTTTCAAAGCATATATATCGTCAGGTAGTATGACGTCACCGTTGCAATTTTCGTTACGGCCGCCATCTTTAACTTTTTTATTTATTATCCGATTTTAACGATTTTTTTTTAAATTTATAAAAAAATTCACTTAATATAAATTTAATAAATTATTTATAAAAAAATTACATAAACGACACGGAGTTCGGAGTCCTCGGTTCGAACCCGACAGAGGCAAAAAAAAATAAAAATGGCGACCGATCCAACCCTCACAGTGGACGCAGGCAGACTGACCCCCACCACTTATGTCAATGCACATATACCATCAGGTAGTATGGCATCATGTCCGCCATCTTGAAATTCGGACGCCATCTTGAAAATCTTTATTTATTATCCGATTTTAATGAAAAAAATTCCAAAATTCATCAAAAAATTAACGTATTTGAATTATGTTTGATTATATCGATGCACGTCCTTGGTTCGATTCCCGACGAGAGTAAACAGTCGATCCTTCCTCCATGAAAGCTACCTAGACTGATCTACCACCACCAATACCAAAGTATATACCATCAACTGGTATGACATCATGTCCGACATCTTGTCTTCATCTGCTGGAGACCGCCATCTTGTTTTCGTATGCTAGAGTGTGCCGATACCATGTAGTATAATTATCTGGTCACCACACCTTTGACCTTGACCTTGACCTTGAAATTTGACCTTGACCTTGACCTTGAAATTTCACCTTGACCTTGAAATTTGACCTTGACCTTGAAATTTGACCTTGACCTTGAAATTTGACCTTGACCTTGAAATTTGACCTTGACCTTGAAATTTGACCTTGACCTTGAAATTTGACCTTGACCTTGAAATTTGACCTTGACCTTGAAATTTGACCTTGACCTTGAAATTTGACCTTGACCTTGAAATTTGACCTTGACCTTGAAATTTGACCTTGACCTTGAAATTTGACCTTGACCTTGAAATATGACCTTGACCTTGAAATTTGACCTTGACCTTGAAATTTGACCTTGACCTTGAAATTTGACCTTGACCTTGAAATTTGACCTTGACCTTGAAATTTGACCTTGACCTTGAAATTTGACCTTCACCTTGAAATTTGACTTTAACCTTTAAATTTGACTTTAACCTTGAAATTTTACTTTGTCCTTGTCAACCATCATGGACCCGACATTTAATGTTCAGTACATGCTACCAGGAGCGACCAACTGCTGGAGTACGTCATATTGTGTGTGTACTCATATTATAGAGTACATTTACATCTGGTTAATTTTATTTTAACCTGCTACAGTGCAGTAATCATTTATTACCGAGGTGCCCACCGCCATCTTGAAATTCGGACGCCATCTTGAAATCATGTAATAATGTAGCTAGAAAAGCGGGAAAAAATCCAAAATTCATCAAAAAAATCACTCATTAACTTACAAATCGAATCGATGGATCCCTGTCCACGGTTCAATTCTTGACCAGAGACAGTTGTAACTAATTATTAAATAAATGTTAGGTTCTGTTTTCCATTACCTTTCGCGGAGTTTATTAATCATTCACTCTACGAAAATCAACTC
The DNA here is from genome assembly GCF_032445375.1 of Bacillus rossius redtenbacheri. Lineage (NCBI taxonomy): Eukaryota > Metazoa > Arthropoda > Insecta > Phasmatodea > Bacillidae > Bacillus > Bacillus rossius. The sequence continues at coordinate 167,072,806 of NC_086330.1, read as the reverse complement.
AAGTCAATATACCGGACCAACGAATTAAATCAGTGCCGATTAGCCTATTATAAAAGTCTAATTTTTCATTAATCTGAATAACATATAAGCCGTTCATGTACAAAGCCACACATATAGATCAATTGCCTTCAGTCCATGAGACCGAGTCATGTCATTATCAGACGTATAGGCTAGTCATTTCAGGACCACATGACCTTCGTAATCCATCGTGACATTTTTATACATTCTAAAGGACCAAGTAACCTTGTAAAATATTTTAGTAACACCAAGAGGTGATAAACTAGTAAATATTCAATCACTACATTTTGTACTACGCGCAATCAACAAAAAAGGAAGCACCAACAACGAAAAGATAGCACCACCAACGAAAAGGCAACACATTTGGAAGCACCGACTACGAAAAGGCAGCACATTTGGAAGCACCGACAACGAAAAGGCAGCACATTTGGAAGCACCGACAACGAAAAGGCAGCACCGACAACGAAAAGGCAGCACCGACAACGAAAAGGCAGCAACGACAACGAAAAGGCAGCACATTTGGAAGCACCGTCAACGAAAAGGCAGCACCGACAACGAAAAGGCAGCACATTTGGAAGCACCGACAACGAAAAGGCAGCAGCGACAACGAAAAGGCAGCACATTTGGAAGCACCGACAACGAAAAGGCAGCACCGACAACGAAACGGCAGCACATTTGGAAGCACCGACAACGAAACGGCAGCACATTTGGAAGCACCGACAACGAAACGGCAGCACATTTGGAAGCACCGACAACGAAACGGCAGCACATTTGGAAGCACCGACAACGAAACGGCAGCACATTTGGAAGCACCGACAACGAAACGGCAGCACATTTGGAAGCACCGACAACGAAACGGCAGCACATTTGGAAGCACCGACAACGAAAAGGCAGCACATTTGGAAGCACCGACAACGAAAAGGCAGCACATTAGGAAGCACCGACAACGAAAAGGCAGCACATTTGGAAGCACCGACAACGAAAAGGCAGCACATTTGGAAGCACCGACAACGAAACGGCAGCACATTTGGAAGCACCGGCAACGAAAAGGCAGCACATTTGGAAGCACCGACAACGAAAAGGCAGCGCATTTGGAAGCACCGACAACGAAAAGGCAGCACCATCATCAAAAAGGCCGCACATTTGTCATTGGCTCCAATATTCATTGGCTCCAATATTCATTGGCTCCATTATTCATTGATTCCATCAGTCTATTGATTCCATCAGTCTAGTGACTCCATCTGTCATTGGCTCCTACAGCCATTGGCTCCTACAGTCATTGGCTCCAACAACTGTCTTTTGTCTCACCAACTCCAAATATATATATTTGGCTAGAATTCTACGAGTCTAAGAGACTATGAGACCACATGGCTACGAGTCTAAAATGATCTAGCTGGTTACGAGGTATACATGGCTTGCGAGGCTACAGAGCTACGAAGTTTCTAGTACACAGGTTTACATGACTGCGAGGATACAGGACTACAAGTCTGCAAGAGTACTTGACTACGAAGGTACTCGTCTACATGACTCCAGTTACCGCATCTGTCTTCGACGGAATTTTCTCTTTTGCTCCAACTGCTCCATCAGCATTATGTTATAAGATTACAAGGCCTCTTGCTTACGTAGCTTCAAGTCTACAAGCCTCCAATGCATCATGACTGCGAGACTACGATCAATGAGGTTACGAGTCTACGCGATTGCGAGTCTTCTAGGTTACATGATCGCGAGGCTATAGGACTACGAAGCTTCTAGAACGCATGGTTACGAGACTGCGAGGGTACATGTCTACGAGGTCCCAAGACATCCAGGCTACGTGACTACGAGCCATGAGGTTACGAGACTACGTGACTACGAATCTTCAAGTTTACGAGACTGCGAGGCTACAGAGCTACGAAGCCTCTAGTACACAGGTTTACGTGACTGCGAGGATACAGGACTACGCGACTTCGAGCCATAAGGTTACGAGATTACGTGACTACGAATCTTCATGTTTACGAGACTGCGAGGCTACAGAGCTACGAAGCCTCTAGAAAACGAGTTTACGTGACTGCGTGGATACAGGAATACAAGTCTGCATGAGTTCTTGACTACGAAGCTACTCGTCTACAAGGCTCCAATTGACACATCTGTCTTCGATGGAATTTTCTCTTTTGCTACATCTACACCATCAGCATTATGTTATAAGATTACAAAGCTACTTGCTTACGTAGCTTCAAGTCTACGAGGCTCCAATACATCATGACTACGAGACTACGAGCCATGAGGTTACGAGACTATGCGATTGCAAGTCTTCAAGGTTACGTCATCGCGAGGCTATAGGACTACGAAGCTTCCAGAACGCATGGTTACGAGAATGCATGACTAATTGGCCGCATGGCTACGAAACTTTATGTCTCTAACTGACTACAATAGCACTATTCAGTGGTGAGAGTTAATTTATTTCATGCAAAGGTACTTGCTGCAAGCAGTTCCACTTTTCAACATCAGATGACGTCACGTTTTGCTTGCAGGTAAAATAATATTTATTTATTTTATGCGGGATGCGGGTTGTTCACTATCGATCGCATAAGAAGAATGGCATCGATAGTCTTCAAGGAGAAGGAAGTTCGTCCTTCCTGCTAGTGCTTCTCAGATTTCTCACGGTCCGCCATCTTGGATTGCGACGTCACGGCTACCATCTTAGATGGGTGTGACTTTGACCTTTGACCGAAACCGCAGGAATGATCGCAAACACACGGATTAACCATCAAAATATATATAAGAATTATCAGGAGCACACGGAGAAAACCATCATAATATTGGCAAGAATAATCAGGAGCACACGGAGAAAAACGACACATGTTTTCTTTGATATCATAAAATTACAGAAAAAAAATATTTAGAAATAAAAAAAATTAATAAAAAAATTTAAAATAAAAACAAAAAATACATAAAATTCTGGCTTGTACTAGAACTCTATCTTTGCTCAGCAATGATAAGTTAACAAGCTAGCAGAATCTATTTATGTATTTTTTGTTTTTATTTTAAATTTTTTTATTAATTTTATTTATTTCTAAATATTTTTTTTCTGTAATTTTATGATATCAAAGAAAACATGTGTCGTTTTTCTCCGTGTGCTCCTGATTATTCTTGCCAATATTATGATGGTTTTCTCCGTGTGCTCCTGATAATTCTTATATATATTTTGATGGTTAATCCGTGTGTTTGCGATCATTCCTGCGGTTTCGGTCAAAGGTCAAAGTCACACCCATCTAAGATGGTAGCCGTGACGTCGCAATCCAAGATGGCGGACCGTGAGAAATCTGAGAAGCACTAGCAGGAAGGACGAACTTCCTTCTCCTTGAAGACTATCGATGCCATTCTTCTTATGCGATCGATAGTGAACAACCCGCATCCCGCATAAAATAAATAAATATTATTTTACCTGCAAGCAAAACGTGACGTCATCTGATGTTGAAAAGTGGAACTGCTTGCAGCAAGTACCTTTGCATGAAATAAATTAACTCTCACCACTGAATAGTGCTATTGTAGTCAGTTAGAGACATAAAGTTTCGTAGCCATGCGGCCAATTAGTCATGCATTCTCGTAACCATGCGTTCTGGAAGCTTCGTAGTCCTATAGCCTCGCGATGACGTAACCTTGAAGACTTGCAATCGCATAGTCTCGTAACCTCATGGCTCGTAGTCTCGTAGTCATGATGTATTGGAGCCTCGTAGACTTGAAGCTACGTAAGCAAGTAGCTTTGTAATCTTATAACATAATGCTGATGGTGTAGATGTAGCAAAAGAGAAAATTCCATCGAAGACAGATGTGTCAATTGGAGCCTTGTAGACGAGTAGCTTCGTAGTCAAGAACTCATGCAGACTTGTATTCCTGTATCCACGCAGTCACGTAAACTCGTTTTCTAGAGGCTTCGTAGCTCTGTAGCCTCGCAGTCTCGTAAACATGAAGATTCGTAGTCACGTAATCTCGTAACCTTATGGCTCGAAGTCGCGTAGTCCTGTATCCTCGCAGTCACGTAAACCTGTGTACTAGAGGCTTCGTAGCTCTGTAGCCTCGCAGTCTCGTAAACTTGAAGATTCGTAGTCACGTAGTCTCGTAACCTCATGGCTCGTAGTCGCGTAGCCTGGATGTCTTGGGACCTCGTAGAATTGTAGCCTCGCAGTCTCGTAACCATGCGTTCTAGAAGCTTCGTAGTCCTATAGCCTCGCGATCATGTAACCTAGAAGACTCGCAATCGCGTAGACTCGTAACCTCATTGATCGTAGTCTCGCAGTCATGATGCATTGGAGGCTTGTAGACTTGAAGCTACGTAAGCAAGAGGCCTTGTAATCTTATAACATAATGCTGATGGAGCAGTTGGAGCAAAAGAGAAAATTCCGTCGAAGACAGATGCGGTAACTGGAGTCATGTAGACGAGTACCTTCGTAGTCAAGTACTCTTGCAGACTTGTAGTCCTGTATCCTCGCAGTCATGTAAACCTGTGTACTAGAAACTTCGTAGCTCTGTAGCCTCGCAAGCCATGTATACCTCGTAACCAGCTAGATCATTTTAGACTCGTAGCCATGTGGTCTCATAGTCTCTTAGACTCGTAGAATTCTAGCCAAATATATATATTTGGAGTTGGTGAGACAAAAGACAGTTGTTGGAGCCAATGACTGTAGGAGCCAATGGCTGTAGGAGCCAATGACAGATGGAGTCACTAGACTGATGGAATCAATAGACTGATGGAATCAATGAATAATGGAGCCAATGAATATTGGAGCCAATGAATATTGGAGCCAATGACAAATGTGCGGCCTTTTTGATGATGGTGCTGCCTTTTCGTTGTCGGTGCTTCCAAATGCGCTGCCTTTTCGTTGTCGGTGCTTCCAAATGTGCTGCCTTTTCGTTGTCGGTGCTTCCAAATGTGCTGCCTTTTCGTTGTCGGTGCTTCCTAATGTGCTGCCTTTTCGTTGTCGGTGCTTCCAAATGTGCTGCCTTTTCGTTGTCGGTGCTTCCAAATGTGCTGCCGTTTCGTTGTCGGTGCTTCCAAATGTGCTGCCGTTTCGTTGTCGGTGCTTCCAAATGTGCTGCCGTTTCGTTGTCGGTGCTTCCAAATGTGCTGCCGTTTCGTTGTCGGTGCTTCCAAATGTGCTGCCGTTTCGTTGTCGGTGCTTCCAAATGTGCTGCCGTTTCGTTGTCGGTGCTTCCAAATGTGCTGCCGTTTCGTTGTCGGTGCTGCCTTTTCGTTGTCGGTGCTTCCAAATGTGCTGCCTTTTCGTTGTCGCTGCTGCCTTTTCGTTGTCGGTGCTTCCAAATGTGCTGCATTTCGTTGTCGGTGCTGCCTTTTCGTTGACGGTGCTTCCAAATGTGCTGCCTTTTCGTTGTCGGTGCTGCCTTTTCGTTGTCGGTGCTGCCTTTTCGTTGTCGGTGCTTCCAAATGTGCTGCCTTTTCGTTGTCGGTGCTTCCAAATGTGCTGCCTTTTCGTAGTCGGTGCTTCCAAATGTGTTGCCTTTTCGTTGGTGGTGCTATCTTTTCGTTGTTGGTGCTTCCTTTTTTGTTGATTGCGCGTAGTACAAAATGTAGTGATTGAATATTTACTAGTTTATCACCTCTTGGTGTTACTAAAATATTTTACAAGGTTACTTGGTCCTTTAGAATGTATAAAAATGTCACGATGGATTACGAAGGTCATGTGGTCCTGAAATGACTAGCCTATACGTCTGATAATGACATGACTCGGTCTCATGGACTGAAGGCAATTGATCTATATGTGTGGCTTTGTACATAAACGGCGTATATGTTATTCAGATTAATGAAAAATTAGACTTTTATAATAGGCTAATCGGCACTGATTTAATTCGTTGGTCCGGTATATTGACTTGAGTTGATTTTCGTAGAGTGAATGATTAATAAACTCCGCGAAAGGTAATGGAAAACAGAACCTAACATTTATTTAATAATTAGTTACAACTGTCTCTGGTCAAGAATTGAACCGTGGACAGGGATCCATCGATTCGATTTGTAAGTTAATGAGTGATTTTTTTGATGAATTTTGGATTTTTTCCCACTTTTCTAGCTACATTATTACATGATTTCAAGATGGCGTCCGAATTCCAAGATGGCGGTGGGCACCTCGGTAATAAATGATTACTGCACTGTAGCAGGTTAAAATAAAATTAACCAGATGTAAATGTACTCTATAATATGAGCACACACACAATATGACGTACTCCAGCAGTTGGTCGCTCCTGGTAGCATGTACTGAACATTAAATGTCGGGTCCATGATGGTTGACAAGGACAAAGTAAAATTTCAAGGTTAAAGTCAAATTTAAAGGTCAAGGTCAAATTTCAAGGTGAAGGTCAAATTTCAAGGTCAAGGTCAAATTTCAAGGTCAAGGTCAAATTTCAAGGTCAAGGTCAAATTTCAAGGTCAAGGTCAAATTTCAAGGTCAAGGTCAAATTTCAAGGTCAAGGTCAAATTTCAAGGTCAAGGTCAAAATTCAAGGTCAAGGTCAAATTTCAAGGTCAAGGTCAAATTTCAAGGTCAAGGTCAAATTTCAAGGTCAAGGTCAAATTTCAAGGTCAAGGTCAAATTTCAAGGTCATGGTCAAATTTAAAGGTCAAGGTCAAATTTCAAGGTCAAGGTCAAATTTCAAGGTCAAGGTCAAATTTCAAGGTCAAGGTCAAGGTCAAAGGTGTGGTGACCAGATAATTATACTACATGGTATCGGCACACTCAAGCATACGAAAACAAGATGGCGGTCTCCATCAGATGAAGACAAGATGGCGGACATGATGTCATACCAGTTGACGGTATATACTTTGGTATTGGTGGTGGTAGATCAGTCTAGGTAGCTTTCATGGAGGATGGATCGACTGTTTACTCTCGTCGGGAATCGAACCAAGGACGTGCATCGATATAATCAAACAGAATTCAAATACGTTAATTTTTTGATGAATTTTGGAATTTTTTTCATTAAAATCGGATAATAAATAAAGATTTTCAAGATGGCGTCCGAATTCCAAGATGGCGGACATGATGCCATACTACCTGATGGTATATGTGCATTGACATAAGTGGTGGGGGTCAGTCTGCCTGCGTCCACTGTGAGGGTTGGATCGGTCGCCATTTTTTTTTTTTTGCCTCTGTCGGGTTCGAACCGAGGACTCCGAACTCCGTGTCGTTTATGTAATTTTTTTATAAATAATTTATTAAATTTATATTAAGTGTATTTTTTAATAAATTTGAAAAAAAAATCGTTAAAATCGGATAATAAATAAAAAAGTTAAAGATGGCGGCCGTAACGAAAATTGCAACGGTGACGTCATAATTCAAAATGGCGGAAAACACATCACCGGAATTTTCGAGAACACACAATGACGTCATACAAAATGGCGGATTCAAGATGGACGCCGTGATATACTTGTCCTGTTACGTTATGTCCCGTTACGCTGTGTCCCGTTACGCTGTGTCCCGTTACGCTGTGTCCCGTTACGCTGGCTGCACGGTCGAAAAAGTGTCACGTTACGCTTATCCAAGATGGCCACCGTGACGTCACAATCCAAGATGGCCGCCGTGACGTCACAATCCAAGATGGCGGAGCCGGCTCTCGGCTCCACTACCTGCATCCTGATCTAGTACCGGCCAAACTATACTACTGACCACAGTCTTAGTTTTAATACATGACCATACGTCGATGAATTCGGTTGCTTCTTGACTGTGCGCATGCGAGTCTCCAATTTAAACCGAGGATCTAAACTGCATAATAATCCTTTGTTCATTTGTTGGTACCCTATGTCCGGTTAAACTAGAACGTCTTATTTATTTAATTGCACCAAACCTTTAACTATGCATTGGGTTTAGTAATGAAAATCACACTCTATGGGGCTTAGAACTATAATTATCCTTTAAAATATTCAAACCAAGAGTCATCATTATTGACGACCATAAAAAAATTTGAACTTTGTTAATGTAATGATGGGAAAAGGGGGGGGGGGGGGATAAAAAATCTTAAAAAATAGTTTCGGTAAAACATGAAAACGCAAGATTGTTAGTTTCTTTATAAAAACTTAAAATATTAAAAATAGTTCGGAAACTATAGAACATAAGAATTTTACAACGAATTTATAACTCGGACAAAATCAGCTCAAAACCTTTAATGTGTATGGCTTGCACATTTAATCTCGACTAACGATCTCTGCAATAGCACACTTCAATACGAAAAATCTAGGAAGGAAGCCAATATAGCTGTAATGACATGAGTAATACCTGCATATTTCTTGGCATTAAAATTTGGGGTTGTATGCTGGCAGTTACCATAAAGAAAATTGTGACGATTATTTTTAGAAATTTAAAAATTTAGGGAATAGAACCAAGGACTCCAAAAGTCCATGGCATATGTATTTTATTTTAAATTAAAGGTTATTATGGTATTTGTGTTTATTATTACTGTTGGGAAATCTGGCATTGTAGACTTCAAATACGCAATGCGTGTAGCCTAAGTATAGGCGCTTAGTAAAATCTCAGGAAAAAGGTTTAAGCAATCTCCGTATTCGAGTCGAAAAATGATGGCTATCTTTTTTTTTTTTTAATGAAGAAGGCTTCATTTTGGTTGATTTCATGAAACGTGAGTCAAAAATTGCAGAAAAATTTACAAAATTACGATTGTCAAATGTCTTATTTTCCAGGCGGCGAACTTCTATGCAGAGGGGTTAAACAAACTGGAAGACGTTGCGAACAGTGCTTGAAACTGAATGGAGACAATGTGAAAATGTGATTTATATATGTAGTAAACTAAAACTGTCAAACTTTTTTCATGAGTTTATTTTTCTAATGACCAAGTGGTAGGTACTTACTTTCCGGGCACGACTCGTAAATTGCTTATAAAGTGTCAACTGGTATTGTGTCTTGGAAAGAAAAGGCTTTTAAAGTAGAGAAAAAGTATTTCTTCTGTAAAACTATTTACTAATTTCGTTGTATTTATTACACTGAGAATTAAGTGAGCAAAAGTTTTAAAGATATAAAATTGAAAATGTGTTGAAAATAAAAGACAGCATGTTTTTAAGAGTACACCATTTTTGAATGGTTAGAATTTGTTTTTAGGTAAACAATTATAAATCTGGTTATTGAGTTGTTAAATTCAGAATTATTGTTAAATGATATGTCAAAGGTAATTAGAAAACTTAGTAATTGTGCTAGTTCACTCTAGATGTCTATTAACATTTTTTTTTACTGTAGATAACTTGATAGTGAGTTTTCTTATAATAATTGTTTTGAGTAATTTGCTGAACAGGAAAGAGCCTATATTAATACATTCCTGGAAAAAATATATATTGGGTGACAGTTGATTGGGTGATAAAAACACTTGTTAGGCGCATATGATTTATCACAGAGAATTTATAGATAATAATTTCGATATTTATATATTCAAAATATAAAATTTCTATAGTGCAGTGAAATATTTATATATAACTATTTGGTAGTGATATTTTAGTATCCCTTAGGAGATATTTATGGAATTGAAATGCTGTGATATATTTATTATTCTTTGAGATATTTTATACACACTGCGTAATTTTAGAGGTATTTCTATAACTGTCTAGGGAAATTTTACTTGTTTTTGTGGCGAGGTATTATTAATGGGCATAATTTTATATAAATTTTCAACAGTAGCCTATTCTCCTATGTAAACATTTGGCAGTACATATTGGGGTGGAAGCACGCGGACTCCGTCAAGATTTACAAAATGTCACCAAAATAAAAATAAAAAACTAACATCTTAAGATTAGAAAAATAATTGTGGGGGGGGGGGGGGGGGGTAGCAGCAGAGCTGGTACAGGGACAGTAGTATATAATAGCCGGTCCTGAAACTGGCTTCTGGCTGTGGTGCTGTGTGTCCTTTCCGCCATCTTGGATTGTGACGTCACGGCGGCCATCTTGGATGACCTTGACCTTGACCTTTGACCTTGACCTGGAATTTGATCCTCAAAAATCGCCAAAAATGACCAAAATTGGGCAAAAATGGCCCAAAATTCCTCAAAAATCGCCATAATTTCAATTTTTTTGAAAAAAATTTCCGCCAAAAAATCTCAAATAATTCCACAGTTCAAAAATTAGGATTTAGAAAATCCTCAAAAGTCGCTTTGCCCTAGAAAAAACGAAAACTCCTAAAAGCGGCTTAAAACTCCTAAGAGCTAGCCGCTTATAAGCCGCCGACCTTGAAAATAAGGATGTCATGGCAGCCATATTGGATTATGACGTCACCGTTGCTATTTTCGTTACGCCCGCCATCTTGAAAATCCGCAATTTTTATGTTAGAAAATCGGGAAAATTTTTAAAAATCATTAAAAAATTAAATAATCGAATTAAATAAAAATCTTAAAAACCACTGTTGGACTTATCGTTACGGTCGCCATCTTGGATTATATAAATGTTGCAATTTTCGTTACGCCCGCCATCTTGAAAATCCGCAATTTTTATGTTAGAAAATCGTGAAAATTTTTAAAAATCATTAAAAAAATTATTTAATCGAATAAATAATAAAAATCTTAAAAACCACTGTTCCAGTTATCGTTACGGTCGCCATCTTGGATTATATAAATGTTGAATATTTCGTTACACCCGCCATCTTGGTTGAGTACCATGTCATTCTTACACTTTACGTTACGACCACCATATTGGATCCTATTAATGTTGCAATTATCGTTATGGACACCATCTTGAAATTTAGACGCCATCTTGGAAATCCGTAATTTTTATGTTAGAAAATCGGGATAAATTCCAAAATTCATCAAAAAATTAATGTATTTGAATTCTGTTTGATTATATCGATGTACGTCCTTGGTTCGAAACCGGTGAGGGCAAAAAATAAAAAATTAAATCAGATCCTTCCTCCACAGAAGCCACCTACAGACTGACCTACCACAACCAATAACTAGGTATTTACCATCAGCTGGTATGACATCATGTCCGCCATCTTGTCTTTGTCCGCTGGAGGGAACCATCTTGTTTTCGTCTGCTAGAGTGTGCTGGAGTCATGTTAGTATAATGTTCCGTTCTCCATAACTTTGATCTTGACCTTGAACTTTGACCTTGACCTTGGACTTTAACCTTGACCTTGAAATTTGACCTTGGACTTTGACCTTGACCTTAAACCTTGAACCTTGACCTTGGCCTTTGACCTTGAGCTTGAACTTTGACCTTGACCTTGAAATTTGACTTTGACCTTGACGTCCATCATGGATTCGACATTTTATGTTCAGTACATGCTACCAGGAACTACCACATGCTAGTGGTCATTGCCATCATCTTGTTTTCGTCTGCTGGAGGGGTATCCATATTGTGTGTACTCGTCTTACCAAAATGTTAGTTTTATTCTAACCTGTTACAGTGCAGTAATCATTTATTATTACCGAGGTGCCCGCCATCTTGAAATTTGGCCGCCATCTTGAAATCATGTAATTATTTAGCTAGAAATGCGGGAAAAATTCCAAAATTCATCAAAAAAATCACTCATTAATTTACATATTGAATCGATGGATCCCTGTCCACGGTTCGATTCTTGACCAGTGACAGTTGTAACTAAATATTAAATAAATTTTAGATTCTGTTTTCCATTACCTTTCACAGAGTTTATTAATCATTCGCTCTACGAAAATCAACTCAAGTCAATATTCCTCACCAACGAATTAATACAGTACCGCTATGCATTACATGAAAGTCTAATTGTTCAATAATCGGAATAACCTATAAGCCGTTCATGTACAAAGCCACACATATAGATCAATTGTCTTCAGTCCATGAGACCGAGTCATGTAATTATCAGTCGTATAGGCTAGAAATTTCAGGACCGCATGACCTTCGTCGTTATCTAATTATATACAATTAATCCATCGTGACATTTTTTTATACATACTAAGGGACTAAGTGACCTTGAAAAATATTTTAGTAAAACCAAGAGGTTTTAAACTAGTAAATATTCAATCACTACATTTTGTACTACGCGCAATCAACGAAAAGGTAGCACCGCCAACGAAAAGGCAGCTCATTTATCATTGGCTCCAATATTCATTGGCTCCAATATTCATCGGCTCCAATATTCATCGCCTCCAATATTCATTGGCTACAATATTCATCGGCTCCAATATTCATCGACTCCAATATTCATTGGCTCCAATATTCATAGGCTCCAATTGCTCCAAATGCTCCAATATTCAACGACTCCAATATTCATCGGCTCCAATATTCATCGGCTCCAATATTCATCGACTCCAATATTCATTGGCTCCAATATTCATGGGCTCCAATTGCTCCAAATGCTCCAATATTCAACGACTCCAATATTCATCGGCTCCAATATTCATCGGCTCCAATATTCATCGGCTCCAATATTCATCGGCTTCAATATTCATCGGCTCCAATATTCATCGGCTCCAATATTCATCGGCTCCAATATTCATCGGCTCCAATATTCATCGGCTCCAATATTCATCGGCTCCAATATTCATCGGCTCCAATATTCATCGGCTCCAATATTCATCGGCTCCAATATTCATTGGCTCCAATATTCATCGTCTCCAATATTCATTGACTCCAATATTCATCGGCTCCAATATTCATCGACTCCAATATTCATTGGCTCCAATATTCATGGGCTCCATTTGCTCCAAATGCTCTAATATTCATTGACTCCAATATTCATTGGCTCCAATATTCATGGGCTCCATTTGCTCCAAATGCTCTAATATTCATTGACTCCAATATTCATTGGCTCCAATATTCATTGGTTCCAATACTCATCGGCTCCAATATTTATTGGCTCCAATATTCATCGGCTCCAATTGCTCCAAATGCTACAATATTCAACGGCTCCAATATTCATCGGCTCCAATATTCATCGGCTACAATATTCATTGGCTCCAATATTCATTGGCTCCAATATTCATCGGCTTCAATATTCATCGGCTCCAATATTCATTGGCTCCAATATTCATCGGCTCCAATATTCATCGCCTCCAATATTCATTGGCTACAATATTCATCGGCTCCAATTGCTCCAAATGCTCCAATATTCATTGGCTCCAATATTCATGGGCTCCAATTGCTCCAAATGCTCCAATATTCAACGGCTCCAATATTCATCGGCTCCAATATTTTTCGGCTTCAATATTCATCGGCTCCAATATTCATCGGCTCCAATATTCATCGGCTCCAATATTCATCGGCTTCAATATTCATCGGCTCCAATATTCATCGGCTCCAATATTCATCGGCTCCAATATTCATCGGCTACAATATTCATCGGGTCCAATATTCATCGGCTCCAATATTCATCGCCTACAATATTCATCGGCTCCAATATTCATCGGCTACAATATTCATCGGCTCCAATATTCATCGCATCCAATATTCATTGGCTCCAATATTCATCGACTCCAATATTCATCGGCTCCAATATTCATTGGCTCCAATATTCATGGGCTCCAATTGCTCCAAATGCTCTAATATTCATTGACTCCAATATTCATTGGCTCCAATATTCATTGGTTCCAATACTAATCGGCTCCAATATTCATTGGCACCAATATTCATGGGCTCCAATATCAATTGGCTCCAATTGCTCCAAATGCTTCAATATTCATTGGCTCCAATATTCATTGGCTCCAATTGCTCCAAATGCTTCAATATTCATTGGCTCCATTAATTTGCTCGCTCCAATATTTATTGGCTCCAAAAGGCTCCAACAGTCTTTTTGCTCCTATATTCATTGGCTTCATTATTAATTGACTCCAATATTCGTTGGCTCCAATATTCATTGAATACATTATTCATTGTCTTCATCAGTCATTGACAACAACAGTCTTTTGGTTCCAAAAGTCTTTTGACTCCAAATATATTTGGCTAGAATTCTTCGAGTCTAAGAGACTATGAGGCCACATGGCTACGAGTCTAAAATAATCTAGCTGGTTACAGGTTATACATGGCTCGTGAGGCTACATAGCTACGAAACCTCTAGAAAACGAGTTTACGTGACTGTGTGGATACAGGAATACAAGTCTACATGACTACTTGGCTACGAAGCTACGAAGCTACTCGTCTACAAGGCTCCAATTGTCACATCTGTCTTCGACGGAATTTTCTCTTTTGCTCCAACTGCACCATCAGCATTGTTTTATAAGATTATAAGGCTACTTGCTTACGTAGCTTCAAGTCTACGAGGCTCCAATACATCATGGCTACGAGACTACGACTCATGAGGTTACGAGACTATGCGATTGCAAGTCTTCAAGGTTACGTGATCGCGAGGCTATAGGAATACGAAGCTTCCAGAACGCATGGTTACGAGACTGCATGTCTAATTGGCCGCGCGGCTACGAAACTTCATGTCTCTAACTGTCTACAATAGCACTATTCAGTGGTGAGAGTTAATTTATCTCATGAAAAATATCCTGTTTAAAGTAGTGTCGATTATTGTCATCAGATGTCATCACGTGTTGCATGCAGGTAAATAATATTTATTTCTTTTATGCGGGATGCGGGATGCTCACTATCGATCGCAATAGAACGATGGCTTCGCTAGGCTCTATGGAAAAGGAATTTTGTTCTTCCAGTAAGTGTTTCACAGATTTCTCAAAGCATATTATTAATTTGACTGAGTAATGATATTTTTTTAAATTCCACCTGATAAAAATATCGCAAGTTTTGATTTAGTAGCAGAAAGTAACGAATTAAATGTAACTCCAAATAAAATGTCATGTCTCATTAGACAAAAAAAAAAAAAATATCCATGCAGAGAGCGGTTTCTCAGAATAGTCAGAAGCACTTGAAGAAACCACAGGAATGATCGCAAAAACACGGGAAAAATTATCAAAATATTGACAAGAATAATCAGGAGCACACGGAGAAAACCACCATAATATTATCAATAATAATCGGAAAAACACGGAGAAAACCACCATAATATTGACAAGAATAATCGGAAGCACACCGAGAAAACCACCACAAGTTTTCTTTGATATCATAAAAATTCAGAAAAAAATATTTAATAAATAACAAAAAAAAATTAATAAAAATTTTTAAATGACAAAATAAAATACAAAAATACATAAACAGATTCTGCTAGCTTGTGAACTTCTCATTGTTGAGCAAAGATATAGTTCTAGTACAAGCCAGAATTTTATGTATTTTTGTATTTTATTTTGTCATTTAAAAATTTTTATTAATTTTTTTTTGTTATTTATTAAATATTTTTTTCTGAATTTTTATGATATCAAAGAAAACTTGTGGTGGTTTTCTCCGTGTGCTTCCGATTATTCTTGTCAATATTATGGTGGTTTTCTCCGTGTTTTTCCGATTATTATTGATAATATTATGGTGGTTTTCTCCGTGTGCTCCTGATTATTCTTGTCAATATTTTGATAATTTTTCCCGTGTTTTTGCGATCATTCCTGTGGTTTCTTCAAGTGCTTCTGACTATTCTGAGAAACCGCTCTCTGCATGGATATTTTTTTTTTTGTCTAATGAGACATGTCATTTTATTTGGAGTTACATTTAATTCGTTACTTTCTGCTACTAAATCAAAACTTGCGATATTTTTATCAGGTGGAATTTAAAAAAATATCATTACTCAGTCAAATTAATAATATGCTTTGAGAAATCTGTGAAACACTTACTGGAAGAACAAAATTCCTTTTCCATAGAGCCTAGCGAAGCCATCGTTCTATTGCGATCGATAGTGAGCATCCCGCATCCCGCATAAAAGAAATAAATATTATTTACCTGCATGCAACACGTGATGACATCTGATGACAATAATTGACACTACTTTAAACAGGATATTTTTCATGAGATAAATTAACTCTCACCACTGAATAGTGCTATTGTAGACAGTTAGAGACATGAAGTTTCGTAGCCGCGCGGCCAATTAGACATGCAGTCTCGTAACCATGCGTTCTGGAAGCTTCGTAGTCCTATAGCCTCGCGATCACGTAACCTTGAAGACTTGCAATCGCATAGTCTCGTAACCTCATGAGTCGTAGTCTCGTAGCCATGATGTATTGGAGCCTCGTATACTTGAAGCTACGTAAGCAAGTAGCCTTATAATCTTATAAAACAATGCTGATGGTGCAGTTGGAGCAAAAGAGAAAATTCCGTCGAAGACAGATGTGACAATTGGAGCATTGTAGACGAGTAGCTTCGTAGCTTCGTAGCCAAGTAGTCATGTAGACTTGTATTCCTGTATCCACACAGTCACGTAAACTCGTTTTCTAGAGGTTTCGTAGCTATGTAGCCTCACGAGCCATGTATAACCTGTAACCAGCTAGATTATTTTAGACTCGTAGCCATGTGGCCTCATAGTGTCTTAGACTCGAAGAATTCCAGCCAAATATATTTGGAGTCAAAAGACTTTTGGAACCAAAAGACTGTTGTTGTCAATGACTGATGAAGACAATGAATAATGTATCCAATGAATATTGGAGCCAACGAATATTGGAGTCAATTAATAATGAAGCCAATGAATATAGGAGCAAAAAGACTGTTGGAGCCTTTTGGAGCCAATGAATATTGGAGCGAGCAAATTAATGGAGCCAATGAATATTGAAGCATTTGGAGCAATTGGAGCCAATGAATATTGGAGCCAATGAATATTGAAGCATTTGGAGCAATTGGAGCCAATTGATATTGGAGCCCATGAATATTGGTGCCAATGAATATTGGAGCCGATTAGTATTGGAACCAATGAATATTGGAGCCAATGAATATTGGAGTCAATGAATATTAGAGCATTTGGAGCAATTGGAGCCCATGAATATTGGAGGCGATGAATATTGGAGCCGATGAATATTGGAGCCGATGAATATTGTAGGCGATGAATATTGGAGCCGATGAATATTGGAGCCGATGAATATTGGAGCCGATGAATATTGGAGCCGATGAATATTGAAGCCGATGAATATTGGAGCCGATGAATATTGGAGCCGATGAATATTGGAGCCGATGAATATTGAAGCCGATGAATATTGGAGCCGATGAATATTGGAGCCGTTGAATATTGGAGCATTTGGAGCAATTGGAGCCCATGAATATTGGAGCCAATGAATATTGGAGCATTTGGAGCAATTGGAGCCGATGAATATTGTAGCCAATGAATATTGGAGGCGATGAATATTGGAGCCGATGAATATTGGAGCCAATGAATATTGGAGCCGATGAATATTGAAGCCGATGAATATTGGAGCCAATGAATATTGGAGCCAATGAATATTGGAGCCGATGAATATTGGAGCCGATGAATATTGGAGCCGTTGAATATTGTAGCATTTGGAGCAATTGGAGCCGATGAATATTGGAGCCAATAAATATTGGAGCCGATGAGTATTGGAACCAATGAATATTGGAGCCAATGAATATTGGAGTCAATGAATATTAGAGCATTTGGAGCAAATGGAGCCCATGAATATTGGAGCCAATGAATATTGGAGTCAATGAATATTAGAGCATTTGGAGCAAATGGAGCCCATGAATATTGGAGCCAATGAATATTGGAGTCGATGAATATTGGAGCCGATGAATATTGGAGTCAATGAATATTGGAGACGATGAATATTGGAGCCAATGAATATTGGAGCCGATGAATATTGGAGCCGATGAATATTGGAGCCGATGAATATTGGAGCCGATGAATATTGGAGCCGATGAATATTGGAGCCGATGAATATTGGAGCCGATGAATATTGGAGCCGATGAATATTGGAGCCGATGAATATTGGAGCCGATGAATATTGAAGCCGATGAATATTGGAGCCGATGAATATTGGAGCCGATGAATATTGGAGCCGATGAATATTGGAGCCGATGAATATTGGAGTCGTTGAATATTGGAGCATTTGGAGCAATTGGAGCCCATGAATATTGGAGTTAATGAATATTGGAGTCGATGAATATTGGAGCCGATGAATATTGGAGCCGATGAATATTGGAGTCGTTGAATATTGGAGCATTTGGAGCAATTGGAGCCTATAAATATTGGAGCCAATGAATATTGGAGTCGATGAATATTGGAGCCGATGAATATTGTAGCCGATGAATATTGGAGCCGATGAATATTGTAGCCAATGAATATTGGAGGCGATGAATATTGGAGCCGATGAATATTGGAGCCAATGAATATTGGAGCCAATGATAAATGAGCTGCCTTTTCGTTGGCGGTGCTACCTTTTCGTTGATTGCGCGTAGTACAAAATGTAGTGATTGAATATTTACTAGTTTAAAACCTCTTGGTTTTACTAAAATATTTTTCAAGGTCACTTAGTCCCTTAGTATGTATAAAAAAATGTCACGATGGATTAATTGTATATAATTAGATAACGACGAAGGTCATGCGGTCCTGAAATTTCTAGCCTATACGACTGATAATTACATGACTCGGTCACATGGACTGAAGACAATTGATCTATATGTGTGGCTTTGTACATGAACGGCTTATAGGTTATTCCGATTATTGAACAATTAGACTTTCATGTAATGCATAGCGGTACTGTATTAATTCGTTGGTGAGGAATATTGACTTGAGTTGATTTTCGTAGAGCGAATGATTAATAAACTCTGTGAAAGGTAATGGAAAACAGAATCTAAAATTTATTTAATATTTAGTTACAACTGTCACTGGTCAAGAATCGAACCGTGGACAGGGATCCATCGATTCAATATGTAAATTAATGAGTGATTTTTTTGATGAATTTTGGAATTTTTCCCGCATTTCTAGCTAAATAATAACATGATTTTAAGATGGCGGCCAAATTTCAAGATGGCGGGCACCTCGGTAATAATAAATGATTACTGCACTGTAACAGGTTAGAATAAAACTAACATTTTGGTAAGACGAGTACACACAATATGGATACCCCTCCAGCAGACGAAAACAAGATGATGGCAATGACCACTAGCATGTGGTAGTTCCTGGTAGCATGTACTGAACATAAAATGTCGAATCCATGATGGACGTCAAGGTCAAAGTCAAATTTCAAGTTCAAGGTCAAAGTTCAAGCTCAAGGTCAAAGGCCAAGGTCAAGGTTCAAGGTTTAAGGTCAAGGTCAAAGTCCAAGGTCAAATTTCAAGGTCAAGGTTAAAGTCCAAGGTCAAGGTCAAAGTTCAAGGTCAAGATCAAAGTTATGGAGAACGGAACATTATACTAACATGACTCCAGCACACTCTAGCAGACGAAAACAAGATGGTTCCCTCCAGCGGACAAAGACAAGATGGCGGACATGATGTCATACCAGCTGATGGTAAATACCTAGTTATTGGTTGTGGTAGGTCAGTCTGTAGGTGGCTTCTGTGGAGGAAGGATCTGATTTTATTTTTTATTTTTTGCCCTCACCGGTTTCGAACCAAGGACGTACATCGATATAATCAAACAGAATTCAAATACATTAATTTTTTGATGAATTTTAGAATTTATCCCGATTTTCTAACATAAAAATTACGGATTTCCAAGATGGCGTCTAAATTTCAAGATGGCGTCCATAACGATAATTGCAACATTAATAGGATCCAATATGGTGGTCGTAACGTAAAGTGTAAGAATGACATGGTACTCAACCAAGATGGCGGGTGTAACGAAATATTCAACATTTATATAATCCAAGATGGCGACCGTAACGATAACTGGAACAGTGGTTTTTAAGATTTTTATTATTTATTCGATTAAATAATTTTTTTAATGATTTTTAAAAATTTTCACGATTTTCTAACATAAAAATTGCGGATTTTCAAGATGGCGGGCGTAACGAAAATTGCAACATTTATATAATCCAAGATGGCGACCGTAACGATAAGTCCAACAGTGGTTTTTAAGATTTTTATTTAATTCGATTATTTAATTTTTTAATGATTTTTAAAAATTTTCCCGATTTTCTAACATAAAAATTGCGGATTTTCAAGATGGCGGGCGTAACGAAAATAGCAACGGTGACGTCATAATCCAATATGGCTGCCATGACATCCTTATTTTCAAGGTCGGCGGCTTATAAGCGGCTAGCTCTTAGGAGTTTTAAGCCGCTTTTAGGAGTTTTCGTTTTTTCTAGGGCAAAGCGACTTTTGAGGATTTTCGAAATCCTAATTTTTGAACTGTGGAATTATTTGAGATTTTTTGGCGGAAATTTTTTTCAAAAAAATTGAAATTATGGCGATTTTTGAGGAATTTTGGGCCATTTTTGCCCAATTTTGGTCATTTTTGGCGATTTTTGAGGATCAAATTCCAGGTCAAGGTCAAAGGTCAAGGTCAAGGTCATCCAAGATGGCCGCCGTGACGTCACAATCCAAGATGGCGGAAAGGACACACAGCACCACAGCCAGAAGCCAGTTTCAGGACCGGCTATTATATACTACTAGGGACGTCTAACCTCCTTTGGACAGGGGGTGTGGGGTGTGTTGACTGATAAGGAAAGTATTATGTATTCATCCCACATCTTTTCAAGATTATTTCAGGTTAACTATGGCTGACACATAAATGAATATGACAAAAACCCCTTTTCACATAAATAAACAAATACTCCTTGGAAATAATAAACAATAATTTACTCCTATTCTTGGTATGAGTATTAACTTTCAGAATGAACTGATTAATGTTTACAAACAACTCGACCCATCCTTAGGCTAAATTAACGAAATGAATTTAACATTTCTGTATACCAAACTGCCTGAACTCCTGGAAAGAAACAACAAGTTAAGCCATCCTAACACGATTTGAAATACGCCCACATGCTTTATGTTATTCGAGCAGAGGCACGAGGTGAAAAGTTAATTACACCACGGCGCATAACCAAGTTCATTAACCTTTTCAATTAAAAATTTTCAGCATGACAATATTAATTTAAATTAACCCCCTTGGAGAGTTTAAATGAATAAAGCTACGCCATTGGTATACGACGCACTACTGCAGTCTGAATATATTGTGTTGGGTAGATTGGTTTGTAATAATATTGTTCGTAACAATATGAGGCATGTTGTGTGCACAAGAGCGACACCAACTGTATGTGCTGCTCTTGATACGAAACTTACAGTAGTCCGTAGTGATGATTTGAAGTTGAGTAAAGATGATTGTTAATTTTATGCGCAACATTTTGTCAGTTTCAGATCTTTTTGTTAATATTGTTTCAATGTGCATTTTGGAATATTTTAATTAAAACTAACCCTCTTTATACTAGCATTTCATTACGTAAACTGACTTCTGCTTTCTCCTGTTGGGATTGGTGGGTAGGTCAAAGCAAGGTTAGTTACAATTCTTAGGAAAATATTTTCGCTAAGGAAGAATAAGAATATTGGCAATGTATCACAAATGTAAATTTATATTTGTGACATACAGATAGAGCTGCAGCTGCATATGATATTTGGTTTTCATGTTTAATGGAACTTTACATTAAAATTGTTGGATTTTATTTAATAAGTTACAAAAAAACGATGGATTTGTTTTCGCAAAACATAATCTTACCTATTCTTATACCGTAATGAAACATAAAAAATCATAAAATTCACAAGAGTTAAAAAATTTTTTTTGAAAACTTACGCTAATTTAAATTATCTCGGGGAATTGTTTATCGCATCATACACAAAAATATGATTTTTTTTTCCTCAGGAAGAGGGTTCTAGCAGGACCGAGTTGTATGAGTACCATTTTGTTTTCGAATTCCAGTCTATTTCCAAGTTTCCGAGCAATCGTGCGTGTTTGAGAGCCTCGCATTTATCCAACATCACTTCACTCCTACTTCTACGGCCGTACATATTTCAAGCCAGTGGGATGTGATGAATGCACCTCGGTGGATGGCGGCTGATGCCAACGGTGAAGATTGCAGTTGTTGAGTACTGAAACACCTATTCCATCACATACATATCTACAATTTCCTTAAATGGCAAGTAATGCAGCTCGTACATTTTTATTTTAACTAAATAAACTTCTATCTTTCATAATTCATTCCAATATCTTAAATAATTCTATAGTTTAGTAGAATCCTAACACGATTTACATTTTCAGTATAACCTCGCGAGGTATTAATATATCACCTACATTTTCGCGATAAGAACACTTTCAATAACAGATTTGACCCGTTATTTATAAAAAAGAGGATAATTTGTAATATAGGCCACTATTAATTGCATACATAAACAAACTGGGGAAAAAAACACGTTTGTGCGGATCAGAAGTGAACAGTGGAAAGAGTATGGATAGCTTTTGCATTATTTTATATCGACTTATTCGTGTAAACGGAATAGTGGGCGATAAACAATAGCTGAAACGAGTAGTGCGTAGAAGGATTAGTAAGTGGATCTTTTTCGCAGAGAATTCAAAGAAGCTTGAGACGACGAAATACTCACGATAACATCGATGTGTTCTTAGCAACTTTGATATCTTTCATTGCTTATAAATCCCGTGACTCTTGCAACACGGGTGACAGGTTACGACACAAACACGAAGGGCACGTTTGAGACCATTTTTATAAAGTACGCAATAAAGTAAAATGTTAACCAACTTATCAAATACCCATTTATAAACCCAGCAATACCCAAAAACGTGCCACAAGCATCGGCCAACTTTCAACTTCTTGTGTTTCGGCTGGCGTTCCCACCGTTTAAATTTGATATAAAGTGTCCCGAATACTTTATTAAACTCAGACTCTATGTGTGTGGATGTCTATGTTGTTAGTAGTATATAATAGATCCTCCTGAAACTGGCGCCGGCGCGTGGATTGTGATTGTCTGTCCGCCATCTTTGATTGTGACGTCACGGCGGCCATCTTGGATGACCTTGACCTTGACCTTTGACCTTGACCTTGACCCCGGCAGACATTTTGGATCCGCCATTTTGGATCCGCCATCTTGGATGAGCGTAAAGGGACACATCGTAACGGGACACAACGTAACGGGACTTATCGTAACGGGTCAAGTAGATAACGGCGGCCATCTTGGATCCACCATCTTTAAATCGAGCGCCCCACTCATTATGATGAAATTTTCGTCACGACTGCCATATTTATTTTTTTCTGTTCCACTGGAGGCCGCCATATTGGATACCGACGTCTTTGTTTCTGTTGTTTGTTCCTAGATAGCGACAGCGACGCTCTTGATTTTTTTTTCTGTTCCACTGGAGGTCGCCATCTTGAATACCGTCGACTTTGTTTCTGTTGTTTGTTCCTAGATAGCGCCAGCGTCGCACTGTCTCATCACATAAGGTCGATGTTTCATTACCTACCAGAGCTATTATGATCCTTATCGGCATATTAAATTTAATTTTTTATGCAAAATACATTGGAAGCGCTGTGATTCAAACCAGCACAGCTCTGATCTCTAGGTTGGAAAACATACGCCTTTGACCGCTCGGCCATCGAGACATTTACCAGACTGAGCATTAAAAAAGGTATATAAAAAAGTAACATGCATATCGGGACTTGAATTTTTTTTAAATTTAAAATAATAATAGCACTTCCTGTTCGAGACAGAACCACCATCTTGTATAAGTCGTAACTGTTGCAATTATCGTTACGCCCGCAATCATTCAAATCCGCAAATTTTATGTTGGAAAATCTGGAAAAATTTTAAAAATCATAAAAAAATTAATTAATCGAATTAAATAATAAAAATCTGAAAACCACTGTTGTAGTTATCGTAACGGTCGCCATCGTGGATTATATATATGTTGCATATTTCGTTACGCCCGCCATCTTGGTTGAGTACTATGCCATCGTTACACTTTATGTTACGACCGTCATGTTGAATCCTATTGTTGTTGCAATTACCGTTATAGTCATCATCTTGAAATTTGGACGCCATCTTGAAATCATGTAATAATGTAGCTAGAAAAGCGGGAAAAGTTCCAAAATTCATTAAATAAATCACTTATTAACAAACATATCGATTCGATCCGCTCCAGTACTTGGTTAGATACTCGATCGATGCAATAATGTTTAATTTTATGTAAAAAATAATAATTTCAATAAACAATGTTCAACATTCTTAAAGAGACTTTAAATCCTCTACTACCATCATCCTATCAGACATCAAGATCACCATATCGGAAATTCGTAATTGTAATGCTAGAGATTCGGGAAAAAGTTCAAAATTCTTTAATAAATTTGTAATCTATATACTGAGTGATAAGATCGACTAAGCTCCTTGCTTCGATCCCTGGCCGATACAAGACAACTTTAATATTTTAAAAAAGTACCAGAAAAGTGTAAGGTTCGAGAAATAAAACACCACAAAGTATTTTACAAATATAATATTTATTACACAAATTCTATCCTACTACAGAATCACTTGCGAAAGCCAGCAATCTTATAAACATTTAGCCCTGCATAGACGTGCAACGACTACTTCTTAGCTCCAACAGCTCGAAATGCTCCAACAGCTCCAACAGCTCCAAATGGCTCCAAAAGCTCCAAACAACCTATAAATGGCTCCAACAGCTCCAACAACCTCCAAATGCTTAACACAGCTCCAACAGCCTCCAAATGCTTAACACAGCTCCAAATGGCTCCAAATGCTTGACAGCTCCAAATGCTTCAAAAGGCTCCAAATGCTCCAAATAACTCCAAAAGGCTCCAAATGGCTCCAACAGCTGCAACAGCTCCAAAAAAGGCTCCAAATACTCCAACAGCCTCCAAATGCTTAAGACTGCTCCAAATGCTTCAAAAGGCTCCAAAGGCTCCAACAGCTCCAACAGCTCCAAATGCTCCAACTGCCTTTTCTTTCAACAGCTCCAATGCTATTGGGCTACAATGCTACGAGTCTAAGAGACTACGAGGCTACAAGGTCACGAGTCTAAAAGGATCAAGCTGGTTCCGAGTTATACATGGCTGCGAGACTGCATGACTAAAAGACCGCATGGCTACGAAAATACATGTTTATGAAGCTACATGGATACAAGTCTACTCGGCTCCAACACGCAATGTACACACAGTACACACAGGAAACGAAACGTACACACAGTACACACAGGAAACTGAACGTACACACAGTACACACAGGAAACGGAACGTACACACAGTACACACAGGAAACGGAACGTACACACAGTACACACAGGAAAAGGAACGTACACACAGTACACACAGGAAACGGAACGTACACACAGTACACACAGGAAACGGAACGTACACACAGAACACACAGGAAACGGAACGTACACACAGTACACACAGGAAACGGAACGTACACACAGTACACACAGGAAACGGAACGTACACACAGTACACACAGGAAATGGAACGTACACATAGTACACACAGGGACGGAACGTACACACAGAAAACGTAACGTACACACAGTACACACAGGAAACGGAACGTACACACAAAAATTACCGGAAACACAGGCTTAGATGAAAATCAGAATATGAGAAATAAAAACATTAAAATTTTTTACTTTCAATATTTAATTTATTTCTCAACATTACACAAATACAAGTAAAAGAAGCCATTTATGTATGTAGCCAGCTTTCCTCAGTTCTTTGAGTAAGAAGGATATTTCTTTGATGCACGAATAGTTTCCTGCACAAAGCGACCCATTTAGAAGTCTTAGCCGGTCAACCAATATGTTTGGATCTTTCCATGATGTGTAATCAACTCTTCTACCATCATCTTACTTGCTTGTTTATTATACATAATTTTAATATCACAATCGTCCCAGTGATCATAATAAGCATTATCAGATTTATTTATTATAACACGTCGTTTCCTTCGTTTTGGTCTCAGGACACCTCCACATTCTTCGATCTTGTCAGCTTTAGGTGCTTCATCACAGTCTATGCCTTTGTCAACAGCCTCAGAGTCACTGTTACAATCACTGTAGAAGACATCCTCTTCACCCAGATTACCGTATGAATTCACTATCGGCTATGTCGAAGTGTCTTCATCGTCTTCATGCTTCCTTTTTACGAGTCTATCATTTTTACAAAGAATGGAGGATCTACTGAATATAGGCTTGAATGTATTCTCACTTTTCACGGTGTTGATACTTCCATTTGTTTCAGTCTTCCCGAAGCCATTAGCATCCTTCAATTTATGTTCCTCCTCACGATCGGGTGAGCTAATACCATCACGCTCAGGACAAGGACAATTATTGTCGTAATGTAGATCACTCTTCTCTAGTCTAGTGGATCCATCGGTGTCCTCTATGCCCTAAGTAGTCTTGACTTTACATGTTCTACCATGTCTTTTTAAGCTGGCAATTCGTGTTAACAACCTGCTACAACGATTACAGCTTAACATGTTGCGTAGTGGATTTCTAGCACAATCATTCTTCTCATGGCGTCTAGCATTCCTTCTCATGACAAAATCCTTGCCACAGTATCTACGGCGGCTTCCTTCCGAAACAGATTCTGCTAGCTTGTGAACTTCTCATTGTTGAGCAAAGATATAGTTCTAGTACAAGCCAGAATTTTATGTATTTTTTGTATTTTATTTTGTCATTTAAAATTTTTTATTAATTTATTTGTTATTTATTAAATATTTTTTCTGTATTTTAAGATATCAAAAAAAACTTGTAGTGGTTTTCTCCGTGTGCTCCCGATTATTTTTGACAATATTATGGTGGTTTTTTCCGTGTGCTTCCTATTATTATTGTTAATATTATGGTGGATTTCTCCGTGTGCTCCTGATTATACCTGACTAGACATCTTATGGTTTTCTCCGAGTGCTTCTGATTATTCTTGTTAATATATTGATGGCTTTCTCCAAGTGTTTCGGATTATTCCTGGCTAAACATCTGATGGTTTTCTCCGAGTGCTTCTGATTATTCTTGTTAATATATTGATGGCTTTCTCCAAGTGTTTCTGATTATTCCTGGCTAGACATCTGATGGTTTTCTCCGAGTGCTCCTGATTATTTGTGAGAAATCTATCTCTGCATGAGAATTTTTTTTTTAATGAGTCATGTCATTTCTATTCAGAGTTACATTTAATTAGTGAAATTCTGTCAATAAATCAGCAGTTACAATATCTCATCAGGTGGATTTAAAAAATAATAACCTTAATCAGACAAATAATATGTTTTGAGACAGCTGAGAAGCATTAACATGAAGGACAAACTCCATTGTCTTTGGAGACTATCGAAGCCAACCTTCCTTTGCGATCGATAGTGAGCGTTCTGCATCCCACATTAATAAAATAGATATTATTTACCTGCAAGCAACACGTGGCGACATCTGTTGACGACAGCCAGAACTACTTGCATCAATTTGCTTTGCATTAGATAACTTAACTCTCGCTGATGAAATATTTAAAAAATTATATTTAAGAAATGGTTCCAATTGGAGTAAACTAACAGTTTGTATCTAATATTAGTCACAGAAGCTACCATGGATCATGGTTTGTTATCTGCAGCTGAATCGGAAGGAAGCCGCTGTAGATACTGTGGCAAGGATTTTGTCATGAGAAGGAATGCTAGACTCCATGAGAAGAATGATTGTGCTAGAAACCCACTACGCAACATGTTAAGCTGTAATCGTTGTAGCAGGTTGTTAACACGAATTGCCAGCTTAAAAAGACATGGTAGAACATGTAAAGTCAAGACTACTTACGGCATATACGACACCGATGGATCCACTACACTAAAGAAGAGTGATCTACATTACGACAATAATTTTCCTTGTCCTGAGCGTGATGGTATTAGCTCACCCGATCGTGAGGAAGAACATAAATTGAAGGATGCTAATAGCTTCGGGAAGACTGAAACTAATGGAAGTATCAACACCGTGAAAAGTGAGAATACATTCAAGCCTATATTCAGTAGATCCTCCATTCTTTGTAAAAATGATAGACTCGTAAAAAGGAAGCATGAAGACGATGAAGACACTTCGACATCGTCGATAGCGAATTCATACGGTAATCTGGGTGAAGAGGATGTCTTCTACAGTGACTGTTACAGTGACTCTGAGGCTGTTGACAAAGGCATAGACTGTGATGAAGCACCTAAATCTGACAAGATAGAAGAATGTGGAGGTGTCCTGAGACCGAAACGATGGAAACGACGTGTTATAATAAATAAATCTGATAATGCTTATTATGATCACTGGGACGATTGTGATATTAAAAGTATGTATAATAAACAAGCAAGTAAGATAATGGTAGAAGAGATTGTTACACATCATGGAAAGATCCAAACATATTGGTTGACCGGCTAAGACTTCTACATGGGTCGCTTTGTGCAGGAAACTATTCGTGCATCAAATAAATATCCTTCTTACTCAAAGAACTGAGGAAAGCTGGCTACATACATTAATGGCTTCTTTTACTTGTATTTGTGTAATGTTGAGAAATAAATTAAATATTGAAAGTAAAAAAAAATTAATGTTTTTATTTCTCATATTCTGATTTCCAACTAAGCCTGTGTTTCCGCTTATGTATGTGTGTACGTTCCGTTTCCTGTGTGTACTGTGTGTACGTTCCGTTTTCTGTGTGTACGTTCCGTCTCCTGTGTGTACTGTGTGTACGTTCCGTCTACTGTGTGTACTGTGTGTACGTTCCATTTCCTATGTGTACTGTGTGTACGTTCCGTTTCCTGTGTGTACTGTGTGTACGTTCCGTTTCCTGTGTGTACTGTGTGTACGTTCCGTTTCCTGTGTGTACTGTGTGTACGTTCCGTTTCCTGTGTGTACTGTGTGTACGTTCCTTTTCCTGTGTGTACTGTGTGTACGTTATGTTTCCTGTGTGTACTGT
The DNA here is from genome assembly GCF_032445375.1 of Bacillus rossius redtenbacheri. NCBI lineage: Eukaryota > Metazoa > Arthropoda > Insecta > Phasmatodea > Bacillidae > Bacillus > Bacillus rossius. The sequence continues at coordinate 167,044,091 of NC_086330.1, read as the reverse complement.
GTGTACGTTCCGTTTCCTGTGTGTACTGTGTGTATGTTCCGTTTCCTGTGTGTACTGTGTGTACGTTCCGTTGCCTGTGTGTACTGTGTGTACGTTCCGTTTACTGTGTGTACTGTGTGTACGTTCAGTTTCCTGTGTGTACTGTGTGTACGTTCAGTTTCCTGTGTGTACTGTGTGTACGTTTCGTTTCCTGTGTGTACTGTGTGTACGTTTCGTTTCCTGCGTGTATTGTGTGTACGTTCAGTTTCCTGTGTTTACTGTGTGTACATTGCGTGTTGGAGCCGAGTAGACTTGTATCCATGTAGCTTCATAGACATGTAGTTTCGTAGCCATGCGGTCTTTTAGTCATGCAGTCTCGCAGCCATGTATAACTCGGAACCAGCTTGATCCTTTTAGACTCGTGACCTTGTAGCCTCGTAGCATTGAAGCCCAATATCATTGGAGCTGTTGAAAGAAAAGGCAGTTGGAGCATTTGGAGCTGTTGGAGCTGTTGGAGCATTTGGAGCCTTTGAAGCATTTGGAGCTGTCTTAAGCATTTGGAGGCTGTTTAAGCATTTGGATCTGTGTTAAGCATTTGGAGGCTGTTGGAGCATTTGAAGCCTTTTTTGGAGCTGTTGGAGCTGTTGGCGCCTTTTGGAGCCATCTGGAGCATTTGGAGCCTTTTGAAGCATTTGGAGCTGTCAAGCATTTGGAGCCATTTGGAGCTGTGTTAAGTATTTGGAGGCTGTTGGAGCTGTGTTAAGCATTTGGAGGCTGTTGGAGTTATTGGAGCCATTTGGAGGCTGTTGGAGCATTTGGAGTTGTCAAGCATTTAGAGCCATTTGGAGCTGTGATAAGCATTTGGAGGCTGTTGGAGCTGTGTTAAGCATTTGGAAGCTGTTGGAGCTGTTGGAGCATTTCGAGCTGTTGGAGCTTAGAAGTAGTCGTTGCACGTCTATGCAGGGCTAAATGTTTATAAGATTGCTGGCTTTCGCAAGTGATTCTGTAGTAGGATAGAATTTGTGTAATAAATATTATATTTGTAAAATACTTTGTGGTGTTTTATTTCTCGAACCTTACACTTTTCTGGTACTTTTTTAAAATATTAAAGTTGTCTTGTATCGGCCAGGGATCGAAGCAAGGAGCTTAGTCGATCTTATCACTCAGTATATAGATTACAAATTTATTAAAGAATTTTGAACTTTTTCCCGAATCTCTAGCATTACAATTACGAATTTCCAATATGGTGATCTTGATGTCTGATAGGATGATGGTAGTAGAGGATTTAAAGTCTCTTTAAGAATGTTGAACATTGTTTATTGAAATTATTATTTTTTACATAAAATTAAACATTATTGCATCGATCGAGTATCTAACCAAGTACTGGAGCGGATCGAATCGATATGTTAGTTAATAAGTGATTTATTTAATGAATTTTGGAACTTTTCCCGCTTTTCTAGCTACATTATTACATGATTTCAAGATGGCGTCCAAATTTCAAGATGATGACTATAACGGTAATTGCAACATTAATAGGATTCAATATGACGGTCGTAACATAAAGTGTAACGATGGCATAGTACTCAACCAAGATGGCAGGCGTAACGAAATATGCAACATTTATATAATCCAAGATGGCGACCGTTACGATAACTACAACAGTGGTTTTAGAGATTTTTATTATTTGGAAAATCTTTCCTTCCTCGGTTTTATGACTCGGTTTTGTGTAGTCGATTACCCTCCGTATTGCGGAAGGCAATGTCGAGCCATCACAGTATCACATCTCCTAGTACGCACCCGTCACTCCGTAGCCATCTCCCCGCGGATATTGCTGGCTGTCCAAAGATCCCTCCGAGTCGAACAGTCCACCATCACTTTATTAAATCGCTGCTGGGTATCTTTGAAGAAGGGTTGTTATGCACTGATTGTTAGTACTCTGCTCTTGAGAGACATGTGTTTAATGCTCGGTAGGCGAGGATTCCACTCTTTCGTGTGAGTGGCTCGTTCTTGACGTTTCCGTCGGCATTTCTTTCCGCGAAGTGCTTGCGTGTTTCTTACCTTGGGCAGTCGGCTACTAGGCTTGTGGGAATACTATTTTTTCATATTTTAAGGGAAGGAAATATGAAATCGAATTTATGAAATATTCACTTAGTCGAATCGAATTTCGAATATTAGCCTCGGCGAAATTGTATTACACTTATTTTACAAAGTACATGATTAATGTAAATAAAACATTTGACGCATGTCATTTTTAAAATGATTAATTGATTAATTAATTAAGCCCTATGTATAACATTATAAAATTCATAAAAAAAATTACCATTAATAAAAGTAAACGAAGTGACACCTTTTAATTTTTGAAGTAACCAACTGTATTCACGTAAAACTTAGCTAAACAAAACAATATATATATATATATATATTAATTTGCAAATAATATGCTTCCAATGTTTTAAAACTTTGTAACAAATGCAAAGCTTCACATCAGACGCGAAGCTATAAACAAAACGATTAGCCAATATCCTGGTGAGGTCAAATCGAATATTAAAAAGAGTTTCGATTGATTCGCTTAGTCGCAGCTTCACACAGACCGATCCGCTACCATTCCCTGTGTTGGTTCTCGCTGGTTCAGCTAAGGGCGTTAGCAAAACGCAAGCACAGTGCACCTTTCGCTCTGTTAGTGTATCGACAATTATAAAGCTGACCCCAAGAATAATATGTTTTTACCCTTTTCATTGATATTTAACTTATATGCTTTAAGCTATTATTTCTACTAAGTTTGAAAACGGTTAACGTTTTGTACATACCACTATTTTTTAAATTAATTAAATCATTTAATATTTCATTACAAAATGTTTTAATTTAAGAAGAATTTTAATTGACAAGGTACCAATAAATAAAATTAAACTAATATATTACAAATATTTTTGAAGACAAGGTTTATATATTCCAATAATAATTATAATTATATCATAGTATTTTTGCTCGCGAAATTTTTGTACGGATGTGGATTAAGTTATGACGCAATTTATATCCAATTTTAACGAAATACTTTAAAAACCTATAACTAGCTCTTAAACTAGTATCCCTATGTTGAGGGTATTATATATATGACGTCAATTCAACGACACCGTTGGACCGATCAACATGAAAGTTTGTACCTCTTAGTGTTTTTTTTTTTTTAATGAATAAGGTTTATGTGCTAGCCATTTTGTTATATCTCGCCACTATATGGCATGCAGCGCATCAACTTCGACACCGTTCAAACGATCGCCTTTAAAACCTTTATACATAGATATTTGAAGACGGAGAATATTTTCCAAAAATATTGTTTATTCACCTGCCTTACTTTATATATTAGTATTTGTTTGAATAAGTCTAATTGGGTTATATTATATAGCGACTGGAAAGGTAAAATAATACTGGTTATATCTGTAAATTATTAAAAACATACATGTTGTTTATATCAATTTCATTTTTCTAAATTTATATAAAAACCCATTTTAGATTATAGATTACATACAAACAATACATTTTTAGATATAAAGAGATAAATAAAATACCACTGGTAGGACAACGTATGTAGACTTCTGCTAGTAGTATTATAAAACTAAAGTTTTTCTGATTGTTCGAGGTTGACGCTAAACTAGTGGACCGATTTGGAAGAAACTTTATTGTGTTTAAAAGCTTGTGACTAGACGTATAAACCTTTGTGTATAATTATATTATCTCTTTACGATGATGGGAGTCGGAGATATATATCAATAGAACCTTTTTTTTCACATCCAAGCGCAACAAATATATAGCTCCTATTTATAGTACATTCATATTAAAGGGATACTTGTTTTGAGTGGCCTTGGACTAGATGCTACTTGGGCGGAGCTGTAATAAACCATAAAATATTATTAAGATTTAATGAAATGTCGCCATTTAATTGATAATTCATTCTTTGTTTCCATGACTACGGGCTTTTTTTATGCTTTATGCGTATCCATGGAAACGGCATTTGCAAGGGCAGGGGCGTACACAAGAGGAGGGGCGTGTATTAAGCAGTGCGAGTGTTTTCTGCCTGTAGACTGCCATAGCGAAGCACGGGTACTCCGGAAAGTGTGTGTGTAAATATTCATATATCCTTACTAATATTATAAATGCGAAAGTAACTCTGTCTGTCTGTCTGTCTGTCTGTTTGTTACCTTTTCCCGGCTGAACGGCTGAACGGATCGTAATGAAATTTGGCAAGGAGATAGATTATATCCTGGGGATGGACATAGGCTATCTTTTGTCTAAAAAAAAATAAATTTAAAACGGGTTAAAAAAATATATCATAATTTTATGTAACGTGTGTCATAGATATACAAACTGTTAGTGTCATTCCTCTATGTCTGCCGAGCAATAGCTTTCAAGCCATTACGTTACGTTTTGCTATTGTAAGGAACTAAGTAGAGAGTAAGAAAAAAATAAATATCTTGACAGTTTGTAGTGTCGCCATATATGTTTCAGTTTTCAATACCGTTTTTGTATTTTACAATTTAAATTATTTTTTTTACAGTACCTACTTATAACTTATTTGCAAGGAGTTTGGTTTAGTGTTTATAATTTATCTGCTGAGCGTCAAGAGTCTTAGGGCTACTGAGACTGAAGACCAGAAATATTTATCAATTATGTAATATATTGTTGAAATGAATTTTACTATTTCAGGTAGGTAGATTTTTTTTATTAATTATAATAGTAACGTGTAATTGCCATCTTCCTTTATTTCACATTAAACATTATGTTTGGTTGAGTGTGAGATAATTTTATTTATGTATGTTTTAATTTCATTTATTTTCTAATATATATATTCTTACCTACCTACTTCTATTAAATTTCAGGTGGATGTTAACATTGTCATTCCAGTTGAATAAATTTTTTTTGACAAATTAGTTGTTATTTATACTTTTTGTTTCATTTTGGACTATGTTTTTTTTTTTTTTTTTTTACTTAATTCAAAGATTTGTGGTGTGTACAGGGAGTGATATCTCTATTAATTTCTATACTCCTTTGGATAAGCGGAATATGGCCACCACAGTTTTACATATCAACAAATCCTACAAATGTTTTAAACATTATGACAAATAAAAAATAGTTTCACAAACATCCTTAGTTTTTTTTGGTGTGTATAGTTTGAAGTTTAATATTATGTAAGGTGTTTCCGAGCCATTCGTGGTCCTCAACATCACCCCCCCCCCCCCCAGGTGGTTAAAGCCCCAAAATTTCGAAAGTTAAAAATTTTTAAAAAATCTTTCTCTTTCGATTTTAAGCGTTTTAGAGCTATTCAGGGTCCTAGAACCTCCCGCCCCCCTCTGGGAAAAAGCCCCAAAATTTCGATAATTTTAGGAATTTCAAATATCTATTCTTTCGAGATGGAGTGTTCCGAAACATTCGAGGTCCTGAACCTCCGCCTCCCCCCCCCCCCCCCTTTTCCAAAAATTGAAAGCCACAAAATTTAGAAAAATTGGAGGAAATTGTATTAAAATTAAGTCATTACTAACTAAAGTGTCCGGGGGATGGCGGAACGTTTACCCAAAGACGTGTTCTCCAACAAATTTGGGGTAAGGGGATTGGGGGAATGCAAAACCCCAAAATTTCGAAAAATTTCTTAAATTTAAGTATACTTTTTTTTACTATTTGGAGTGTTTCCGAGCCATTCGGGTTCCTCAAACTACCCTCCCCCCACAAGTAGTCAAAGACCCAATAATTAAAAAAATTCCCAAAATTTCCAAAAACCTATTATTTTTCGATTTGGTGTGTTTACGAGCCATTCGGGGTCCTCAACATCACCCCCCCCCCCCCCCTCAGGGGTCAAAACCCCAAAATTTAAAAAATTTAAAATATCATTCTTTCGATTTTTATTGTCTCCCAGCCATTCAGGGTCCTTAAAATCACCCCTCCCCCTCTGGGGACAAAGCCCCAAAATTTCGACGATTTCAGGAATTTCAAATATCATTTCTTTCAAGATGGAGTGTTCCAAACCATTCGAGGTCCTGAACATCCACTTTTTGCAAAAGTGAAAGCCCCAAAATTTCTAAATATAAGAATATATATAATTGGATTTTGGTATGTATGACGTCGATAAACTCTTACACCGTTTGACCGATCACCATGAAAGTTGGCACATTGAAGTGTTTTTATCATCCATTTTTTTTTGTAACTCGCCGCTAGATGGTGCTGTAGCGCATCAACTTCTAAACCTTTAACCGATCGCCCTGGGTAAACAGAAAATCATAGGTCACAGATACACAAACAGTAATTATGTGTCATTTCTTAATGTCCAACACACTGGACATATCGCTATCCATTTTGCTGTAACTCGCGGACAATATTTCACCCGGTGTTCAGCCCAGGCAAAGCCGGGTACTGCAGCTAGTATATATATATATATATATATATATATATATATATATATATAAACAGGAACATTAATTTTCTAATCTAAATGCTGTATTGAGGACTATATTTTTATTCTGCAGTTTAAGATTATTTATGAACATTAAAAATATATATTGAAGTATAAACACAAAACGTACATAGTTAAAATAAGCTGGTAACACCAAAAATATTTATTATACTATACTGTTACACATTAAAAGTTTTCTTTAAAACAACCAGAAAATATTTCGAAATAACGAATTATTATTAAAAAGACAACAAACTTTCACCAATTTGAAATTATTAAAAAATAAGCGCATTCATTACAAATTATTTATAAGTTTAACACGAACGTCTACATATATACGTACGCCTTTAAAAAAAGTCCGAGATCAGTGATTTGATTTTTTGAGAAATTAAATCGTTGAAAAAATTAGCTTTTAAAATTAATAATTCAGACATACATAGGCATAGATTGACTATAATAATATATTGTTGGCAGAAATTATGAAAATGAGTCAAAAATATTAGGTGTTACAAACAATTTTATAATCACTCATTAAAAGTAGTGCTAATTTCATGTCTGTTTACATCGAGGCCTATCTCAACACCGGAAACCAGTCGTACACTGCAGATGAATGATAAATCGCTACATTGACTTCGTAACTGACTGCGTTGGAAAAATGCCCAGTCACGGGTTTAGTCAGAGTGTTCTACCTCACCCTCTCTGGGCCAAGCCAGTCCCATTCAACGAGCTTGCTCGCAAACTCTCGCGATCCGTCCTCACGAAATCTTCCAGGGATATCTGGAGTGTTCTGCTCCCGCCTTTCCTCCAGCCAGCGGATGCACTGGAGGAAAAAAGGAAATCTCACGCCCATTCGGCTATTTGATTAGCCCCCCTCCTGCGACGAAATCCCTCCTCTTTGTGCTCGCAGTGTTTTCTCCGATGGAACGTTAACCCGCTGGAGGAACCAGGGAAGGGCAATAAACCGTCCAAATTAATCCCGTGGAATCACTGGCCCCTTTTCAGCTCGAGCGAGAGTCTCTGGCGAGCCGTGGGAGGGGCGAGGCAAGCAGCGACGTTGAAAATCGCGAGTGCGAAATTAAAATGACAAGAGAGAGAGAGAGAGAGAGAGAGAGAGGATGGAATCAAGTTCGTTAGAAACTTCCGAAGGAGACTGTTTGTCAGACAAACTGTCTGCTGTTAAGTTAGATTTTCCGCTGTTCCATTTAATGAGCCGTTTCGTATTGGGCCTTCAATAATATTCTCTTCCGGTTGCAAATTAAAGTTTAACATAATATTGTCATTTTTTAGGTAGATTTTAAAAGAAATACTACCTCTTGTAGCCCTTACCATGGTGCTACTTTCAGAAAATTATAATATTTTTTCGTTGCAAAAACCATCTATACATATATTTATATATCACAATTTTTGGATACGATAAATGTTGCAATTTTTCACAAATCACTTCTAAACTGATATATAAAATCTCGTTGGAGTTCGCTAATGGGTAATATTCAACCAAAGAGGTAGAAATGAGGTACGTTTTTGAAAAACAAATTGCTGTAACTCTCATAATATGGAATATCACGTCCTTTGAACGTATTATACCTCGTAGGAGTAATATAAAAATATTTGGTCTGAATAAGGTTTTGGTAAGACCAACCCTAACTGCAATGAGTTGGAAAAACAAGGATTGGAGGTCAACAAAAATCAAACTCCTTTCGTAGGCACAAAATCGAATTCGTACGAATTGTGTGTTAATCTTACAATTTTAATCTAAAACCTTATTCGGAAAAAAATAATTATTAGACGAACCATCGCTGCAAGGGGTTGAAAAAAATGAGGGGTAGAATAAAAAAAATCATAATTTCTTAGTAGGTACACTAACAAATCCGTTCTGTTGTTATTTAAATCTTATAATTTCTACCTAAGACTTTTATGTGAAGCAATTTTTGATAATAGAAACCATTACTGCAAGGGGTGGAAAAAAAAGGGTTAAATACAAAATTCATTACTTTTTTATTAGATATACTATCACATCCATTATAATGTATTGTTAAACGCCTTAACTATGCCTAAAACCTTTGGCTGAAACAATTTTTGATTAAACGTAATATTACAGTAAAAACAAGGGTTGTAATTGAAAAATTAAAATTTTCTTAGTATAAAATTTGTTGGAATTTATCAATAACCATTATAATGTTTACTAACCTTTGTCGAAAAAAAATTATAGGACCACGTATTAGTGCTATGGATAAAAACATTGTTTGAAATTTGAAAATAATTGCATAACTACCTTTGTAGGTATAATTTAAAATTCGTTACGAGATTCAATGCTGGGTGCGTTAAGTTAAAAACATTAAAAATATTTTCGCTGCATGGAATCCAGAAAAAAAAATTAATTTATAATTTTTTAAAATATGAGCGAATATATAGTATGTTATGTAGGCTACATTATGTTCTTAAAATGCTATAGAAATTTCTAAAATATTTACAGAAGTAATAGGTACTTCAAAATATACCTACGCCCGTAGACTATGCGGAAAGGAATTATATTTGTTGAATATGTTTCTTCTCTTCGCATCACGGAGATTTAAACGAGCCCAGTCAAATAAAATAAACTATCGTAAATTATATAAATAAAGAATAAATAATTTCGGGAAATTTTTTTGTTCATCAGGGTCGTCTGTTTCCACTATTTACAATGGTCTTCCACTTTGAAACGAACAGAACACTTAAAAACCTGGTTCAAATTACATCTGTACCTTTTGATAGGGAATCTATGAAAAAGATCAATACACTATTACAAATCCGATATTAATATAGTGTAAGTTTGTTGTTTAGAAAAATTTACTATGTGATACATGCAGACTTTTGTCTTCAATTTTCTTGCTATAATCAAGAAGAAGAACAAATCAAGTAAACGTCTGAACCTACAGTATTTGCAGCAGGTAATAGTGTACAGCTGCCATACGCCCGTTAGTGTTTCAAAAATGCCCTTAATTACATTATTCCTAAAGAGGATGAGGTGAACCTGCGATGTAGAGTTCTCGGTAGTTCATCTCGTCGCTCGACGCGGGGAGATAGATAGCATGTCCCGCGGCAAAGGAGTTCGTACGAGGACTTTGCTCAACTTCCTTCGCCATTGGCCTTCGGCATCAACATGAAACCTACAGCTGAAAAGGGGAAGGAGGAGCTTTTCATAACGACGCTTGTTTTTTCTAGCGTAAGCGGGTAATTGATGTAGGGGTTAACTAACCCCAACCCTGTCCATGAGGAAGCTAAACAGGCGACGACAAGCCAAGGGCGCTGGATTTGTGACGCGTCGCCGGTTTCCCATGCGGCCGCCAGCCATTAATCATTTAGACGGCTTCTGCTTGCTGGTGTCCATGACTAAGTAATTAACTTACCCCCACCCCTCAATTCGGATTAGAAAGACAACAGAGTGAGAGATGGAAAGAGACATACGAGGTGAAACGGAGAGGTAATAGATAAATGAATGTAGTAAGGAGGCCCGCCTAGTTGGGGGTGTATTTGTGTTAGTAGTGCGGGATAAGTGTGAGGCTCGCTGGTGATTCTAGCGCAATATCAACTCTAAGGGCAAGGCTCCGAACTGGCGCGCATTATTCTCGCTGTGCACAGGGCAACTATAAGATTTGAACGGTAACCATAGCATCATATGGTAGAGAAATCATGATAAAGGTGTAACTTAAGTCCCTTAAGTGTTTTAAAGATTCTATACTGGGAATATCCTGCATAACTTTTTTTAGCAATTTTTACTTTTCTAAAAACGCAGTTTAAAACTAAATTCTGAAAGGGAACTACTCATCCACCCTTAGTGCTTTCTTAATTTTTTTTTCGCAAACAGCCCCACTGGGATTATCTTGAGAACTTTTTGAAACGTGTGATTTTTTCCTGAAGCTCTGCGCGCGACATGCGTGTGCAGGAGATGAGAAATACAGTATTGCTAGATGAACGGCTGGTGTGAGCGGGAATACTCTGAGTAAATCCACTGGTTGACGGCAAAGTCTGTCATGTTTACCACAAGAAGAAAACCAACATTCGTGTTTCAATCCGCTGGCAATGGAATCTTGGATCGTCTTCGTCGCGGCGAGCGAACTGACAGCTAACTCTCCCTGGCCCTGCACTGTATTTGTTTTTTACATTGAACAGAAATATTTACGTAAAATTACAGATATTAGAACATTTGTACATTTATATGAAAACTACTGTATTACTACACAATAGTGTTTGTAGAACCTAATACTGGGTTCGGATTCTACCCGGATATATATGTAATGTGTTATCCCAGTACCTACAATAGTTAAAGTTATTTGTAAACCGTTCCCTGAATAGCTTTCCAGTATTAACAGCGCACATAATACGCTTGGTTACAAAATTATTAATTCAAATTGTTGAATATATTTTAAGAGGTTTAAAAAGTTATGCTTGGATGAAACATCATTATAAAATAAATTTATGCGCCTTTTTATGGAAAATAAATACTCAGTATCATATCGAAAAAATATTTCATAGATACAAAAATAAATATAGCCATGTTTTTGCATCGTTACAGTATTTGAAGAATTACAAACTATTTCTTGGCAACTATTTTCCAAAGGAATGTTTTGTAAAAGTACAGAAAAAAATTTTCTGAATGGGTACGGGAAGGCATTAATGCCGCGCATGCAAGCTACGTCTCTTGCGCTATGACTCGGGCAACACTGCTGAAAAGTTAGCTTTTTGGAATGCAGTGTTACCATGCATATAAGGTCTTATTGTTTGAAATTTGGAGGAAATAATAGAAACGAAATAATAATTTAAAAAAAAATTTATCCCTAGATATCCATGCATTTGCAAATTTCATATTAACGGTAGATTTAAAAAAAATGCTTAACCTTCAAAGAGCTTTGTTAAATATCTATACTATAATAAAACAGTAGTTTATTTTTCTGTCTGTCTGTCTGTCTGTTTGTACGCGGTGTTCTACAAAACTACTATACGAATTTTAATGGGGTTTTTAAGTTAACTTGAGCGTAGTAGAGAAAGAAATATAAGCTTTATTTCATCAAAATCGGCTCAAGGAAAGAAAAGAAATCCTAATTTTATGACATACAATATAATAATTATAAGAAGCCAATAAATTTTGCTATTGTAAGGAACTAAGTAGAGAGTAAGAAAAAAATACAGATCCTGACAGTTTGTAGTGTCGCCATATTTGTTTCAATTTTCAATACCCTTTTTGTATATTACAATTTAAATTGCAGAAAAAAATCATGTTTCATAGACACATAAATAGTGAGTGTGTGTCATTTCTCTATGTCCACGAGGTCTCGCCGCGTCAATATTCTCCTTGGGGCGAACCCATCCGCTTGATTAAATTAAATAAACAGCTTTTATCGTTGAATGATTTATTTCATGAAAATCTGCTCTCATAAAGACACTAATGAATCACCAACATGTTCGATAACAAGAAATTGTGATATGGCAAAAGTGTTGCAAGATTGCTCTCTAATCGTTTGGGATCAATGTACGATGGCGAATAAAAAAAGCAGTTGAAGCTGTGGACAGGACACTACGGGAAATTAGGCGCGATGAAAGGCCCATGGGGAATGTCACACTAATCTTTTATGGAGATTTTCGGCAAACTCTACCAGTTGCAAGTCGAGGGACTAGCGCCGCTGAAATCAAATCTTCACTGAAGAATTCTTACCTCTGGCCTCAAATAAAAAAACTGCAATTAACAATTAACATGAGAGCACAGCTGGGTGGTAATTCTCATGCGCAAGAATTTTCCGGTGTTCTATTAAAAGTTGGAGAAGGTGCCCTCCCTGAGCAACACGGTCAGGTGACGCTTCCAGAAATACTTGGCAGAGTCGTATCTTCGGAAGACGAACTCATACGTTCGGTATTCGGGGATCTGTCAAACATACAACATCAGGAACATACGTGGTTATGTGAACGTGCCATACTCACTCCAAGAAATGACCAAGCTACTGCAATCAATGAAAAAATTTTTAAACGAATTGAATGGGGCTGAAGTGGTTTGCACATTGTTTAACAGCGTCCTTAATCAGGACGACGCCACTAATTATCCAGTTGAGTTTTTGAGTTCTCTCACTGCAAGTGGTCTTCCTGTTCACAAAATTGTTCTTAAAGTCGGTGTTCCAATAATGCTTCTGAGGAACCTTACTCCCCCAAAATTGTGCAATGGAACCCGACTTAAAGTAACTGCTCTACAACGAAATATAATCGAAGCTGAGATTCTTACTGGATGTGGCTCAGGTGAAACTGTTTTCATACCACGCATACCGATCATCCCGAATAACTTCCCGTTCAGGTTCAAGCGCACACAGTTTCCAATAGCAGTTTGTTTCGCGATGACAAATAATTCTCAGGGTCAGAGCCTTAAGGTAGTTGGTGTCGACTTAAGGTCTGATTGTTTTTCCTACGGCCAGATTTATGTGGCTTGCTCGCGGGTCAATAATGGAAACAATATTTACATTCTAGCTCAAGACGGGAAAACAGTAAATGTAGTTTACAAAGAAATTTTATGAAGTGTCTTCCCGACATTACATTTGATAGTAGAAACATATTTACCCCAAATTTAGGTAGTAACATATTTTATTGCAAAGTCTGAAATATAGGTGAGAAAAATTATAATTTGTGAACTTAAGAAAACAACTACAACTGTATCAACTGTTATGTTATAATGTTCAAATTTCTAAATGGTGCGATATAATACAAAATTCCATGCGGAAAAAGTCGTGGGCAGCAGCTACGTATAGTTACCTATAGGTATAGGGCTATGCATGCTGATTTTTCATATACTGCATGGATGCGAACATGTAAGAATAATCTATCTATCTTACTATAGAAAAATAGTAGTTCTTTTTCTCTCCGTCTGTCTGTTTATACGCGGTGTTCTACACAACTACTATACGAATCTTAATGGGGTCTTGCGTATAACAGTCATTACTTAATTATTTGCCTTCAATGCAGTTACCTTATTTCACGTCCAGCGAAGCGGGCGGTTTCAGCTAGTATTGAAGTAAACTTTTTTATATTAAATGGGCAAATGTCACACATATTTACAAAACAAATAAGACAAGACATCATTAAATTTTTTTGTTGGGTCAGGTCTACACACAGTGTTGTTTTTTATGTTAGTACTGTGCCATTGCACAGCTGTTGTGTGGTGCATAATCAAATTGTTTAACTCTTTGTTCTCTTTTGTTGGCAAACTGGTAATCATGTAAGTCTATTTTTAGTAATTTTATTATTTTATTATATTTGTATTTAAGGTAAGGCACCTTAGCCTTAAGTTTGTTATATAAGGTATGTAACTTTCAATTAATATAAAGTTGTAAATTTTTTTACTAACCTAAAACGAGAATAATATTAATAAATTGCCTCAAGATTAAAAAAAACTAAATTTAACAGTAAATATTTTGAAAATAAAGTTTAGATAACTTAATATATTTAAATCATATTCTCTGTAGTATTTAATTATGATTAGCAACAAACCCCGTGAGTAGTATAGGAATGGGGTTCCGGAAACTGGCGCTGGCGCGTGGTGCCGGTGCCGGTGTCCGCCATATTGGATTGTGACGTCACGGCGGCCATCTTGGAGGAGTGTAACGGGACATAGCGTAACGGGACAAGTTTGACCTTGACCTTTGACCCTCAAAATTCGCCAAAATTGGGCAAAAATTGCCCAAAATTCCTCAAAAATCGTCAAAATTCCCATTTACATGGGAAAAAATTCCGCCAAAAAATCTCAAAAAATTCCTCAATTCAAAAATTAGGATTTCGAAAATCCTCAAAAGTCATTTTGTCTTAGAAAGAACCCAAATTCCTAAAAGAGGCTTAAGCACCCTTGTTCACAGCCTCCGATAAGCCTCTTACGTCATCTAGGATTATGACCGCCATCTTGGATTATGTCGTCACCGTTGCAGTTTCCGTTACGTCCGCCATCTTGAAAATCTTTATTTATTATCCGATTTTAAGGAATTTTTTTTAAAAATTATAAAAAAATTAAAATAATAAAATTTTAATAAAATACTTATAAAAAATATACTTTTACGACACGGAGTTCGGAGTCCTCGGTTCGAACCCGACGAGTGCAAAAAAAATTAAAAATGGCGACAGGCTCCTTCCTTAATGGTGGCTGCAGGCAGACTGACTCCCACCACTTTTCTTAAAGTATATATATCGTCACATAGTATGACGTCATGTACGCCATCTTGAAATTTGGACACCATCTTGAAAATCTTTATTTATTATCCGATTTTAATGAAAAAAATTCCGAAGTTCATCAAAAAGTTAACGTATTTGAATTCTGTTTGATTATATCGATGTACGTCCTTGGTTCGATTCCCGACGAGAGTAAACGGTCGATCCTTCCTCCATGAAAGCTACCTAGACTGATCTACCACCACCAGTACCAAGGTATATATCATCAACTGGTATGACATCATGTCCGCCATCTTGTCTTCATCCGCTGGAGACCACCATCTTGTTTTCGTCAGCTAGAGTGTGCCGATACCATGTAGTATAATTATCTGGTCACTATACTTGTGTCCTCAACTGTTGACATTGAACATTGACCTTGAACTTTGACCTTGACCTTGAAATTTGACCTTGACCTTGAAATTTGGCCTTGACCTTGAAATTTGACTTTGTCCTGGAAATTTGACTTTGTCCTTGTCGACCATCATGGATCCGACATTTTATGTTCAGTACATGATACCAGAGGATACCACCTGCTGGAGTACGCCATCTTGTGTGTGTACTTGTATTATAGAGTACATTTCCATCTGGATAATTTTATTCTAACCCGCTACAGTGCAGTAATCATTTATTACCGAGGTGCCCCCGCCATCATGAAATTCGACCGCCATCTTGAAATCATGTAATAATGTAGCTAGAAAAGCGGGAAAAAATCCAAAATTCATTAAATAAATCACTCATTAACTTACATATCGATTCGATCCGCTCCAGTCCTTGGTTCGATCCTCGATCGATGCAAAACATTTAATTTTATGAAAAAAAAATAATAATTCCAATAAACCATGTTCAACATTCTTAAAGAGACTTTAAATCATCTACTACCATCATCCTATCAGACATCAAGACCACCATATTGGAAATTCGTAATTATAATGCTAGAGATTCGGGAAAAAGTTCAAAACTCATTAAATAAATTTGTAATCTATATACTGATTGATTAGATCGACTAAGGTCCTTGACACGATCCTGGACGAAGCTAAAATAAATTTAATTAAAATGCCAGAAAAGTGTAAGGTTCGAGGAATAAAACATCTAAAAGTCTTTTACAAACATAATATTTATTACACAATTTCTATCCTACTACAGAATCACTTGCGAAAGCCAGCAATCTTACAAAAATTTAGCCCTGCATAGACGTACAACGACTACTTCTTAGCTCCAAATGGCTCTAAATGCTCCAAACGGCCTCCAAATGGCTCCAAAAGCTCCAACAGCCTCCAAATGCTTAACACAGTTCCAAATGGCTCCAAATGCTCCAAACGGTCTCCAAATGCTTGACAGCTCCAAATGTTTCCAGCAGCTCCAAATGCTCCAAATGCTTGACAGCTCCAAATGCTTCAAAAGGCTCCAAATGCTCCAAATGCTCCAAACGGCCTCCAAATGGCTCCAACAGCTCCAACAGCCTCCAAATGCTTGACAGCTCCAAATGTTTCCAGCAGCTCCAAATGCTCCAAATTCTTGACAGCTCCAAATGCTTCAAAAGGCTCCAAATGCTCCAAATGACTCCAAAAGGCTCCAAATGCTCCAACAGCTCCAAAAAAAAGGCTCCAAATGCTCCAACAGCCTCCAATGCATAACACAGCTCCAAATGGCTCCAAATGTTCCAAACGGCCTCCAAATGGCTCCAACAGCCTCCAAATGCTTAACACAGCTCCAAATGCTCCAACAGCCTCCAAATGCTCCAAATGGCTCCAACAGCTCCAAAAGGCTCCAAATGCTTCAAAAGGCTCCAAATGCTCCAAATGGCTACAACAGCTCCAAAAGACTCCAAATGCTTCAAAAGGCTCCAATTGCTCCAAGAGCTCCATCTTCAATTGGTTCCAACTGATTCCTATTACTTTTATCGAACTTGGCATGATTACTAACATGTCTTTATCAGTATACATTTTGACTGGCAGTGGTAACATTTTTTACACCTTTAAGTTATAAGTTTTATTTAGAAATCAGATTTCGATAAATGATAGCTTCCATCTGGAAAGAAAATATATTAATTTATCTTCAAGTTTATACACATACATTTAATTTAATCCATTATTGTATGTAGCCAGCTTCCCTCAGTTCTTTGAGTATGAAGGATATTTCTTTAATGTTCGAATAGTTTCCTGCACAAAGCGATCCATGTAGTAGTCGTAGCCTGTTAACCAATATGTTAGGATCTTCCCATGAGGTATAATCAATCTCTTCTGCTGCCTTCATCATCCTTGCATGTTTATAATAAATATAATCTCTGGTGTCTATCGTTTTAACACCAACCACAAGGTCACTTTCGTCATCATGCCAGTGATTATTACAAGCTTGATCAGGATAACTTATTTTATTACGTCGTTTCCATCGTTTTGGTCTCAAACCACCATCACAGTCTTCGCTCTTGCATGCTTTTGGTGCTTCAGTACAGTACTCAATCATGTCAGCCTCAGATGTGTCACCACAATCTTCAATCATGCCAGCTTCTGATGTGTCACCACAGTCTTCAATCATGTCAGCACCACTAACTTGATCGGGATAATTTATTTTATTACGTCGTTTCCATCGTTTTGGTCTCAGACTGCCATCACAGTCTTCGATCTTGCCTGCTTTAGGTGTTTCAGTACAGTACTCAATCATGTCAGCCTCAGATGTGTCACCACAATCTTCAATCATGCCAGCCTCAGATGATTCATCAAAGTCTTCGACCTTGTAAGCTTCAGGTGGTTCTCCATCTTCCACATTTTCATGGAGACGACTAGATATTGGAGTAAATATATTTTCATTTCTAATGTGGTTACAACTTCCTTCGTTTGTTTTAAATTTTAAATTATTATCTTGATCTAGATCAGTAATTTCAGCATTAGCTTTTTCGCCTTCGTTCCTCTTCCGCGATGTTGTAGCCCAGACTTCGTTATCTTTATTCATCTTAATTGTACAGGTCTTGTAATGTCTATCCAAGTAATATCTTCTACCAAAGGATTTCTGACACTGACTGCAATGAAATGGTTTTTGACAAGGACCCAAATTACACTCGCTTCTCTCATGTCGTTTAGCATTCTTTCTCAAGGTAAACACCTTGCTACAGTATCTACAGTGATGACGTTTTGATACAGCAACAAATCCCGTTTCAGGATTCATATAAGTTATTGAGACTAATGCCAGATGCAAACTAAGAGTTTTAAATTAGATATATTACTTAAATAGAATATTTTAATTATTTCATCAGCGAGAATTAATTTATCTCATTCAAAGGTACTTGTTGCAAGTAGTTCTGCTTTTCAACAACAGATGTCGCCACATGTTACTTGCAGGTAAATAATATTTAGTTCTTTTATGCGGGATGCGGGATGCTCACTAACGATCGCAAAAGAAGGATGGCTTCGCTAGACTCCAAGGAGAAGGAAGTTCGTCCATCCTGTTAGTGCTTCTTAGATTTCTCAGAGATTATTTGACTGAGTAATGATATATTTTTTTTTTAAATTTCCACCTGATAAAATTATTACAAGTGCTGATTTATTGGCAGAATTTCAATAATTAAATGCAACCTTGAATAAAAAATGACATGACTCATTAAGTAAAAAATTCTTCATGCAGAGATCAATTCCTCATCAGTAACCAGAAGCACTCGGAGAAAACCATCAGATGTCTAGTCAGGAATAATCAAAAGCACCCAGAGAAAACCATCAAAATATTGTCAAGAATAATCAGGAGCACACGGAGAAAACTACCATAATATTGTCAAGAATAAACGGGAGCACACGGAGAAATCCACCATAATATTGACAATATTTTGATGGTTTTCTCTGGGTGCTTCTGATTATTCCTGACTAGACATCTGATGGTTTTCTCCGAGTGCTTCTGGTTACTGATGAGGAATTGATCTCTGCATGAAGAATTTTTTACTTAATGAGTCATGTCATTTTTTATTCAAGGTTGCATTTAATTATTGAAATTCTGCCAATAAATCAGCACTTGTAATAATTTTATCAGGTGGAAATTTAAAAAAAAATATATCATTACTCAGTCAAATAATCTCTGAGAAATCTAAGAAGCACTAACAGGATGGACGAACTTCCTTCTCCTTGGAGTCTAGCGAAGCCATCCTTCTTTTGCGATCGTTAGTGAGCATCCCGCATCCCGCATAAAAGAACTAAATATTATTTACCTGCAAGTAACATGTGGCGACATCTGTTGTTGAAAAGCAGAACTACTTGCAACAAGTACCTTTGAATGAGATAAATTAATTCTCGCTGATGAAATAATTAAAAAATTCTATTTAAGTAATATATCTAATTTAAAACTCTTAGTTTGCATCTGGCATTAGTCTCAATAACTTATATGAATCCTGAAACGGGATTTGTTGCTGTATCAAAACGTCATCACTGGAGATACTGTAGCAAGGTGTTTACCTTGAGAAAGAATGCTAAACGACATGAGAGAAGCGAGTGTAATTTGGGTCCTTGTCAAAAACCATTTCATTGCAGTCAGTGTCAGAAATCCTTTGGTAGAAGATATTACTTGGATAGACATTACAAGACCTGTACAATTAAGATGAATAAAGATAACGAAGACTGGGCTACAACATCGCGGAAGAGGAACGAAGGCGAAAAAGCTAATGCTGAAATTACTGATCTAGATCAAGATAATAATTTAAAATTTAAAACAAACGAAGGAAGTTGTAACCACATTAGAAATGAAAATATATTTACTCCAATATCTAGTCGTCTCCATGAAAATGTGAAAGATGGAGAACCACCTGAAGCTTACAAGGTCGAAGACTTTGATGAATCATCTGAGGCTGGCATGATTGAATATTGTGGTGACACATCCGAGGCTGACATGATTGAGTACTGTACTGAAGCACCAAAAGCATGCAAGAGCGAAGACTGTGATGGTGGTTTGAGACCAAAACGATGGAAACGACGTAATAAAATAAATTATCCTGATCAAGCTTGTGATAATCACTGGCATGATGACGAAAGTGACCTTGTGGTTGGTGTTAAAACGATAGACACCAGAGATAATATTTATTATAAACATGCAAGGATGATGAAGGCAGCAGAAGAGATTGATTATACCTCATGGGAAGATCCTAACATATTGGTTAACAGGCTACGACTACTACATGGATCGCTTTGTGCAGGAAACTATTCGAACATTAAAGAAATATCCTTCATACTCAAAGAACTGAGGGAAGCTGGCTACATACAATAATGGATTAAATTAAATGTATGTGTATAAACTTGAAGATAAATTAATATATTTTCTTTCCAGATGGAAGCTATCATTTATCGAAATCTGATTTCTAAATAAAACTTATAACTTAAAGGTGTAAAAAACGTTACCACTGCCAGTCAAAATGTATACTGATAAAGACATGTTAGTAATCATGCCAAGTTCGATAAAAGTAATAGGAATCAGTTGGAACCAATTGAAGATGGAGCTCTTGGAGCAATTGGAGCCTTTTGAAGCATTTGGAGTCTTTTGGAGCTGTTGTAGCCATTTGGAGCATTTGGAGCCTTTTGAAGCATTTGGAGCCTTTTGGAGCTGTTGGAGCCATTTGGAGCATTTGGAGGCTGTTGGAGCATTTGGAGCCTTTTTTTGGAGCTGTTGGAGCATTTGGAGCTGCTGGAGACATTTGGAGCTGTCAAGCATTTGGAGGCTGTTGGAGCTGTTGGAGCCATTTGGAGGCCGTTTGGAGCATTTGGAGCATTTGGAGCCTTTTGAAGCATTTGGAGCTGTCAAGCATTTGGAGCATTTGGAGCTGCTGGAAACATTTGGAGCTGTCAAGCATTTGGAGACCGTTTGGAGCATTTGGAGCCATTTGGAACTGTGTTAAGCATTTGGAGGCTGTTGGAGCTTTTGGAGCCATTTGGAGGCCGTTTGGAGCATTTAGAGCCATTTGGAGCTAAGAAGTAGTCGTTGTACGTCTATGCAGGGCTAAATTTTTATAAGATTGCTGGCTTTCGCAAGTGATTCTGTAGTAGGATAGAAATTGTGTAATAAATATTATGTTTGTAAAAGACTTTTAGGTGTTTTATTCCTCGAACCTTACACTTTTCTGGCATTTTAATTAAATTTATTTTAGCTTCGTCCAGGATCGTGTCAAGGACCTTAGTCGATCTAATCAATCAGTATATAGATTACAAATTTATTTAATGAGTTTTGAACTTTTTCCCGAATCTCTAGCATTATAATTACGAATTTCCAATATGGTGGTCTTGATGTCTGATAGGATGATGGTAGTAGATGATTTAAAGTCTCTTTAAGAATGTTGAACATGGTTTATTGGAATTAATTTTTTTTTTCATAAAATTAAATGTTTTGCATCGATCAAGGATCGAACCAAGGACTGGAGCGGATCGAATCGATATGTAAGTTAATGAGTGATTTATTTAATGAATTTTGGATTTTTTCCCGCTTTTGTAGCTACATTATTACATGATTTCAAGATGGCGGTCGAATTTCATGATGGCGGGGGCACCTCGGTAATAAATTATTACTGCACTGTAGCGGGTTAGAATAAAATTATCTAGATGGAAATGTACTCTATAATACAAGTACACACACAAGATGGCGTACTCCAGCAGGTGGTATCCTCTGGTATCATGTACTGAACATAAAATGTCGGATCCATGATGGTCGACAAGGACAAAGTCAAATTTCCAGGACAAAGTCAAATTTCAAGGTCAAGGCCAAATTTCAAGGTCAAGGTCAAATTTCAAGGTCAAGGTCAAAGTTCAAGGTCAATGTTCAATGTCAACAGTTGAGGACACAAGTATAGTGACCAGATAATTATACTACATGGTATCGGCACACTCTAGCTGACGAAAACAAGATGGTGGTCTCCAGCGGATGAAGACAAGATGGCGGACATGATGTCATACTAGTTGATGATATATACCTTGGTACTGGTGGTGGTAGATCAGTCTAGGTAGCTTTCATGGAGGAAGGATCGACCGTTTACTCTCGTCGGGAATCGAACCAAGGACGTACATCGATATAATCAAACAGAATTCAAATACGTTAATTTTTTGATGAATTTTGGAATTTTTTTCATTTAAATCGGATAATAAATAAAGATTTTCAAGATGGTGTCCAAATTTCAAGATGGCGTACATGACGTTGTTATGACTCGCTCTGAGCACTCTGGCAAGCGGCTTCGAGGCTCGCCCTGAGTCAAACACGAGGTGTCAGCAGTTTCAACACCGCCAGCGAAACAGCGACGCGAGTCGCCGAAGGCCGACCGCCGCTGCGAGAGAAAAGAGGACAACACGGAACATCAACACGGACGCGGACGGAAGAATAAAAACGACAGCCACCGTCGAGGAGGGGCTTCTTCTGGTCACCGGCGACTGGACGGCTGAAGTCGTGACGCCCGAACCACGGAGCGCCGTGGTCCTCGGCCGCCGCAGTCCGTCGTCGAATTCCTGCCGCGAGCGCGACCCAGCACAGAGTGGGTAAGGAACCTGCCGAGGTGTGGTAGCGAGGCTCCCGATAATTGTCTAATTTGGTGACCGCTAACTCTATAATAGTACGTGACATTAAATCAAGTCTCTATATTGAATTGCCTTTCATTGTTAGTCTTGAGCCCCCTATCACCCTGTCTTAGAATAGTAAATAATTAAGATCATCTTTAGGTTGAATCATAACAATGGTGGAGGCGCCTTAAGTTTCCCACCTCTTGCTGCGAGCTACGAGTTTATCATCCCACCACCCACCCTTTTCTGTCATATTTTGTTTTTCGGGTGTAGCCAGACCTATCACACCTATTTAATAGACATAGTGCTTATATAAAATTTGCATGCAAACTAACCTCTTTTATGCTGCTTTGCTTATACTAACTCTAGTATTAAGAGTGTACTTTGTTAGTAATGTTAATATATGGCGAATGACGAGGGACCACGACCTATTAAAAGTGCAGCCAAGCGATTGTTTGAAACACTGTCAGCAAGCCCCGGCTCCAAGGCTAGCGCCTCGCAAGTACGGCTGAGTCAGGATACAAACACAAATGGCACACAGGATTTTAACTCGTTAGTCGCACGAGCACAGCAGCTTGTTACCACTAATCCAGAGGTGGTACAACAGTTGGATCACACAGGGAGACGTATTACTCGAGCATTCCTCAGTAAACTTGTTTCACAAGGAGTAGAACCAACACAAAACACTGACATAGAGTATGACGATGTTCTTAACCAGATAGATTCAGAAAAATTCAACTGGGGAAGACAACGGTAGGATCACTGTAGACATAAAGGACAAACACATGGAAACACACACATACGATAATAACATGGCACAGCAACCAATTAAAGTTTTCCTAGAGTCACAAATACCTATAGGTACATTCGAAGGCAAAGCGTTCGAAGATATAGAAGAGTTCCTACACAATTACAATACAATTGGAGAAATCAACAGATGGACAGACCAGGACCGACTACAGCGGCTAGGACTATATCTACGAGGTACAGCCAAGAGGGCGTATGAAAACTTACAGACAGTACAGGACTCAAACAGGACGTGGCAACAGACGGTCGAAAGATTAAAAGACTTGTTTACGCCGCCAGACAAAATTAATAGACGCAGACAAGAATTGCTCTCTCGAAGACAACAGACAGACGAAAGCAGTCTCTTGCATGTAGAAAATATAGTGTACCTAGCAAAACGCTATAAGGCAGATATGAAGGATGAAGAGATTTTGGACATTTTGTGGAAGTCACTTTTACCATCTGTCGTGGACAAGTTGATTTTGCAAAACATTCATACGTTAGATGACATGAAATCATGTTTGAGAAAAATAGAAATAGGAAATAGTAGATACAAAGCCAACATTGAAAACACAACACTTAATACAGAATCATTAGAAAAGGAAATAAGTTATTTAAAAGAAGAAATACGTAGTCTAACAGTCAACAACGCTAGCACGAAACACAACATACAGCAACAAGACACCCACGAAAAAATAAGAAAACCACAGTACAGGCCAAGGGAAGTAAGATACAGGGACAGAACATTTATAAACAATAGATCGGGATATGGAAGCAAACCTCCACAGTATGCTCTTAGTAATAGTTGCGCACAGTGTCAGCATGCTCAAAACTTTATGCGACAGACACATTACAGGCAGTCGCCGAGCCAAAATAACAGTCATAGAAGAGAGCAGCGTGCGAATTATGACAAAGCTGAGAATATACGAAGAACTGAAAAGAGACATGAAGGTTTGAATGGGAGAACGTTCAATGAACGAAGACAGTACGAAGACAGACAATGGAGGAATAACAATGAAGATGATAGGAGCAAGAGCAGAGATGTAAACAGGGATAACTGGCAATACAGAAATAAGAACAGGTCGTATGAGCAACATTCAAAAAACGAATATTGCAGGGAGTGAAAACAGTGATTCCCGCGCTCCCAAAGCAGAAAAAAATAAACGGAAATCAATCAAGAATAAAAAGTAGTTACGCCGAAGTTAGCAAGCGAAATGCTATGCCTGATAATAAATGCATTTCGCTGTATAGAAACCAATATAGAGCAATTATTAAAAAGATGCCTAAAAATAAAGAACACGAAGAGCCAAGGTGTGAAATAAAAATTTCAAGAACGTCAACAGCACAAGAGAAACAACACTGTGAACGTGCAACAAGGAGAAAGTCAAAGGATAAGGAAGGTCAAGAAATTAATGGTCAAGCGCAAATAGGATCTTATAACCGAGACACAGAACAAGAAGTCGGAATAAATGTAACAGAGAACGACAGATTTAAGGAAGTAGCACAGGTAAGAGGACCAAACAAATTCCAGGATACATGCGCAATGTGTTTTTACACAGGACATCATTTAGATAAATGCCCATTATTTACCAATCAAGATTTTGAGTGGCACACAAATGTGTCAGAAAGGTTCAAGGAATTTCAACGTAAGTTTGGTTTGCAAAATAAACAACCCAACTTGCCGTGGAGAGAGAACAATACACACAGGAAGTATCGCAGCAAACTTGATGACGCGGCGACAGCAGGCGCGCGTGCACCGCTACAAATGCAGAGTAAGCAGGGAGGTGGCGTAGCTGACAAACAAGGTCGTGACGAGGAAGGAAGAGAATCAGCTGACCACATGCGGGAAAAAAATAACAAGACACGAAGAACGCCCAAGGTCGCTGTCAAGATAGGAGAGGCCACTAGAATTGCGTTAATAGACACAGGAAGTACGCGCAGTTGCATTGCGTCTACTATCATCACCAACCAACCACTAGAACCATTGAAGGAAAAAATCACACTTGTGGGAGCCACAGAATCACTCCCGACTCCGACACACCAGGTGAAATTAAAATTTAGTATACAAGGATATTCATACACACATACATTCCTGGTAATCGAACATTTAAGTTTAGATATAATACTTGGGTGTGACTTTTTACAAAATTACAACGTGGTCCCATTTATGAAAGAAGGTATAATTGTCATGGAAACAGCAAAATCCCAGAAAATGATTCAAATAGAAATGATAAATGAAAACTTCCAAACATATGCAGGTTCGATTCAAGAATGTACTCGTAAAGTAGAGGAAATGCAGGACGAACAAGCGAAGTCACCATATGAAGGAATAAATAAAAAGTTATCTCAGCAGGAACAAGCAAAGTTACGACGACTTATTAAAGAAAACGAAGATCGCTTTGCATTTAAAATACAAGATATCACAGAAACTAAAAATTATCAAATAAAAATCGAACTGACAACAGACAAACCGATCCACACAAGACCATACAGAATCGCGCCAAAAGTTAGAGACGCTTTAATGGCACAAGTGCAGCAAATGGAGGCAGCCGGAATTATCGAGAGGTCGGACAGTGCGTACGCAGCACCATCACTGGTGATACAGAAGAAGAACGGAGGAATACGCTTCTTAACAGACTTTCGTCTCTTAAATAACTACGTCAAGAGAATGTCATATCCTTCACCACGAACGGACGATATATTACAGACGTTACAGAACTCGCGATACATAACATCACTGGACCTATTTTCAGGATTTTACGCTATACCCGTAAGGAAGGAAGACAGACATAAGTTAGCTTTCACTATTGACAAAATAGGGTTATACCACTACAATAGAATGCCAATGGGACTTTCAAACTCACCAGGTTATTTTCAAGAGTTTATTGATATTTTATTAGGACCACTGAGGTGGCACTCTGTGATAGCATACGCAGACGACATTTTTGTTATGGGAGACTCATTCGAGGAACATCTACAAAATTTACAGGATGTATTTAACAGGTTAAGGCAGTTTCACGTAAAAGTCAACCCTGTAAAGTGCAAATTTGCACAGGATGAAATAAAAATATTGGGACATTGTATAACACCGAATGGAATAAAACCAGATACAGACAAGGTGGAAGCCATAAACCGTATGACTCAACCAAAAAACATTAAGCAGTTACGGTCATTTCTGGGCATGACTTCATACTTAAGGAGATACATAAAAAACTACGCAACAGTGGCAGAACCATTAATAGAGCTTACAAAAAAACAAACGAACCTCCATTGGGGGGTAAAACAGCAAACTGCTTTCCAACAGTTAAAACAGGCAGTCTCGGAAGTACCACTACTAGAAAAATTTGTTGAAAACCGAGAAACAATTTTAGCATGTGACGCATCACAAACGGCAATAGGTGCAACCTTAATGCAAAAGGATGAACGCGGAAACCGTCACATTATAGCTTACGCATCAAGGAAATTAACATCCAATGAAACTCGTTGGTCAACAACAGAACGAGAATTAGGCGCCATAAAATATTTCTGCCATCTGTTTAAGCAATATTTATATGGCAGACATTTTATTATTGAGACAGACCATGCTAGCTTGAGATACTTAAGAAGCATGGCGGAACACAATACGCGAATACAAAAATTTGCCACATCAGTTGCTGAGTTCGACTTCGAAGCAAAAATTGTGAAAGGTGCGAACAATAAAATTCCAGACGCTCTATCACGTGTGCCGACGACAGATGAGCAATACATAAATAAGCGCGTAGGAAACAAGGAATATATAGTAAGAGCATGTCACGCTCGAGGTAATTCAATTTTTCACTCTCTTGCTGACGCAATATTTCCGGAAGAAAATAAGGAAAGTGAAATACAAACAACCATTGCTAAACACATCCACATAAACTGGAGTGATTACAAAACATTTTACGAAAACCTGGGTAGCCCTATATTGAACAAAGAAAAAATTCTACTAATAAACATGAGTAAGGACGAGGTATTAAGTGAGCCTATATTACACGCAGCCGTGGAAATTTATCAGATCAATATTAAGATAATTGATATAGAAACAGGTCAAGAGAAAACATTCGAAACTAAAATGCCTACTCACACAATAGTGCTGCTCAAACATAACAAACATAATAAACAAGTATTCGAAACAGTAGTGTTGAACTCCAGGTACGATATAGGTATTGAACGAGATGAAGATTTACTATTTTCAGTGAACGACATTGTAAACACATCACCCTTCCAAGGAGAATATAGTGAAGACCCTCATATTCAAAAATTAAAAGTAGCCCTTACAGACCCGGAACATGCGGAGGGAAAATACATCAAATTAGCTCGGCGTTATGGAATGAAAAATAATGGGGAAATATATTATAAAGTAAATACACCGGGAGGAGAAATTCATCTGACACTAGTCCCTAAAAATTTTCAACGGGAAATTATACAAGCCCACCATGATGCACTTTTAGGAGGCAGCCATTTCGGCATATTTAAGACAATTGCAAAAATACGCCAGGCATATTATTGGGATACAATGAGTAAGGACGTACAAAATTATGTCAAATCATGTGAAATTTGTCAAAGAGCTAAACAAGGGCGTGAAAAACCATCGGGTCAGTTGCAACCAATTGAACCGCTACCAATATTTAAACAGTGGGCACTGGATGCCAAAGGTCCACTTACTTGTACCAGGAATGGGAACAAGTATATTCTTGTTATGACAGAATATGCGTCAAGATTTGTAGTTGCTAAGGCAGTACCAAGAATCGATGCCGAGACTTGTGCAGAATTTATCAAGGATGTTATTCTACGTTTTGGATGTCCAGACAGGCTGCTGACGGACAGAGGAACGTCATTTAATAACGAGTTAGTAACAAAACTTTTACAAAAACTGCAGATCAAGAAGCTCCAGACAACAAGTTTCAATCCCTGTTGTAATGGATTGGTGGAATCTATTAACCGTGTAATTGGAGAACAGCTGACAATATGGGCAGCTGAAGACCCCCGCGGATGGGATGAATATCTCCAATACATAATTTTTAATTATAACACGACAGTAAATTCCAGCAGTAAATACACACCCTTTTTCCTTGTACACGGGGTTGAGGCCATGCAACCATCACATGCTGTGCTTGGGAAATTTCCACGTCGGCCGGTAGATTGGGAAAAACACTTGCGTAGTGATAGAGAGCAGGCAAAAATAAATATCATGCACAGTCAAAAAACACAGGAAACCAATTTTAATAAGAAATTTAAAGTCAATACATACAAGGAAGGTGATTCCGTTTGGCTTAGACGTAAAGCTCGGCATAAGTCGCTATCATTTAAATACATAGGTCCTTTCCAGGTTGTCAAGGTGTTGGGGCCAGCGACAGTAGTGTTGAGAATGAAGAAAGGTAATAAAATGATCAACGACACAGTGTCAACACGTCATTTAAAGCGAGCATACATAAACCGACAATTCGTACTGTTATCAGAGTGATAATGCTTGGCCTAGTAATAAGAATAACGATAACAATGTGACAGTAAGGCAAGACAAATATATAGGATACTGATATAGCATAGTAGAGTATGTATGAACCTTATGGCATGTGTTTTATTACAGGGGGAGGAGCCAATCATGGAGTTCTTTCAGGGAATTTGGCATCTAGTCATACTCAGCATGTTTGCAGTCAGTGTCGTCAGTAACAATATGCCTAGCCTTCGTACTTAAGCGTGTGTGTATTGGGAAAAAAAATATATATATATATATAAGAGTAGGTAAGTATAAGGATACAACAAGACGGCCGCAAAACCGTTCCAACCAGCAGCCAAGGTACAAGTATATATGAAGAAAAAAGCACCTATATAGGTGAGGTAAAATAGTAAAATAGTTAATAAATCCTTATCCTATAAAATTCCCTCGCCATGGTACCAATTTTCACTCCCGGGAGTTCACGTTATGTAGCGCTACAGTGGACAAGAGTTAAGGGTCGACCCGTTTTTGTACAATAAAATAATGGTATAAATATTGTAGATAAGTGTCCATGTCAATAACTTACTGAGATTTAGGATATGAGGAGTAGTTTAATAAAATAAATTATGATATTAGTAATAGTTAATACAATAAATTATAACTTACAGCTTATAATACAGGAGGATGACATATGCTATAGATAGTAGGGAAATGTTATTAATTAGATATACGAAAGAAAAGGATATGTATGTATATATATAAAATAAGAACATAATTATATGAAAATTGTTTTTATGTCTCCATACAAAACTTAATTTTATATTCCATTTGTGTCAAAGATATGTTTCTTTTAGATGATATAATTATTTTTCCTTCCTTTATCAATGTGTCTGTATATTTTTGTTGTCCAAAGCGGTTTGTATTGTAATTTGTATATTTTGTTATAAGTTTGTCTTAATTTTGTTTTTGTATTTATAACTTATTTCACCTTATTTTATATATTTTGTATGTAGTAGTTGTCTTGTATGTCGTGCACAACGTTTCGACTCACTTTGAGTGTTGCTGTGAATGTAACATTGGATAAATAAATAAATCCATGATAGAGTAAAATTACAAAAAAAAAAAAAATCTGGTTACCACACATATAGTCAGAGTATGTTCATATGAATTGTATTGATATATTTATAATACAACTAACATGTATCAAGTTGTTAACACGTTGATTATATTAATTTGTGTTTTGTTATGTTATATCGGTTGTAAAAAAAAAATCAATGTAATCACAAATCGGTACCCTCAGAATACTAAATAGAAATGTTATAACAACTATAGAAAGTCTCGCTGTCACACCACGTCAGGAATGCGAGTCGATCCGCGTAACCGACCGCGAGAGAAGAAAGGACACGCGGCGCTCCGAGCGTGAAGGCACCTACAGGAAGATCGGGTCCGCGGCCGATGCATCAAGACACCTACGTTCCCGCTCCAAGATGCAGTTCCAGTGTCCTCTTGAACTAGGCTGAGGACAGCCTCTTAATCCAACCAGGGGGAGAGTGTTATGACTCGCTCTGAGCACTCTGGCAAGCGGCTTCGAGGCTCGCCCTGAGTCAAACACGAGTGTCAGCAGTTTCAACACCGCCAGCGAAACAGCGACGCGAGTCGCCGAAGGCCGACCGCCGCTGCGAGAGAAAAGAGGACAACACGGAACATCAACACGGACGCGGACGGAAGAATAAAAACGACAGCCACCGTCGAGGAGGGGCTTCTTCTGGTCACCGGCGACTGGACGGCTGAAGTCGTGACGCCGGAACCACGGAGCGCCGTGGTCCTCGGCCGCCGCAGTCCGTCGTCGAATTCCTGCCGCGAGCGCGACCCAGCACAGCGTGGGTAAGGAACCTGCCGAGGTGTGGTAGCGAGGCTCCCGATAATTGTCTAATTTGGTGACCGCTAACTCTATAATAGTACGTGACATTAAATCAAGTCTCTATATTGAATTGCCTTTCATTGTTAGTCTTGAGCCCCCTATCTCCCTGTCTTAGAATAGTAAATAATTAAGATCATCCTTAGGTTGAATCATAACAACGTCATACTATGTGACGATATATATGCTTTAAGAAAAGTGGTGGGAGTCAGTCTGCCTGCAGCCACCATTAAGGAAGGAGCCTGTCGCCATTTTTAATTTTTTTTTGCACTCGTCGGGTTCGAACCGAGGACTCCGAACTCCGTGTCGTAAAAGTATATTTTTTATAAGTATTTTATTAAAATTTTATTATTTTAATTTTTTTATAATTTAAAAAAAAAAATTCCTTAAAATCGGATAATAAATAAAGATTTTCAAGATGGCGGACGTAACGGAAACTGCAACGGTGACGACATAATCCAAGATGGCGGTCATAATCCTAGATGACGTAAGAGGCTTATCGGAGGCTGTAAACAAGGGTGCTTAAGCCTCTTTTAGGAATTTGGGTTCTTTCTAAGACAAAATGACTTTTGAGGATTTTCGAAATCCTAATTTTTGAATTGAGGAATTTTTTGAGATTTTTTGGCGGAATTTTTTCCCACGTAAATGGGAATTTTGACGATTTTTGAGGAATTTTGGGCAATTTTTGCCCAATTTTGGCGAATTTTGAGGGTCAAAGGTCAAGGTCAAACTTGTCCCGTTACGCTATGTCCCGTTACACTCCTCCAAGATGGCCGCCATGACGTCACAATCCAATATGGCGGACACCGGCACCGGCACCACGCGCCAGCGCCAGTTTCCGGAACCCCATTCCTATACTACTCCTGTGTTTGTAAAAATGTTGGACTACTAGTTTCGACATATTGTGTCTAAATCTATGATCGTTTTATTTCTTTGAAGGTGACCTTGGAGTTGCCCTTCACCTGTGGTTATCCATCATGTAAACCTCTTAGTTTAGTTGGTTGTTTCAAATTCACTTGATTATGTAATGATTTTTTTAATACATACCGCATTTTGGGTGAGTTTTAGCTTCATTCTCCCAGGAATAATTTCAAGTATTTAATTTTGACGGATGACTTATATATATACATATATATATGTATATATATAGTTTTTTCTTTTAGCGGTCCGTGTGTGGTGTGAGTAAAGACCTGCAAAATTCGCGGATTCATTCGGTGATGGACTAGAATTCAAACACATATACCTCTTAAATAATTTAGCTATTGGCTTACTGTTCATCTGAACGAATTTCAACCAGTTATAAACCCTCAACCAAAGAAGGATCGAATCACAAACTAACCAGCTGAGACGACTTACAAGTCGGCAGCCAATGAACTTGCGTTATTTGCCCAAGTGTACAGGGGTATGTGCAGTCAATCCTGAAGGCCATCGAAACCGCGAATTTTGCAGGTCTCTAGGTATGAGATATCCAGATGCATGGTTGATTGAACCCAAATCTTCTGGAAGAGGAGTGAGTCCTTCATCTCCTTCTCTTGTGGCCTCAAGATGCTGCCGGCAATATCATGAATGTCTCTGAAATAATTTTATTTTCGGCATTAAGCAGGCTTGTGCATGAGATTTATCTTTTATTAGGGTCCTCTACTCATCTATCATCACATCGAAATTCTAATTACTTAGCCTAAAAAATTGCCTTTATATTGTAAAAATTAATTTAAAAAAAATATAAAACAAAGTTTTTCCATATTTGTGTTACACTCAGTTAAGGGTAAGTGCCCCTTTGGTGTAACAGATTATGTTTAAACAATAAATTCGTGTTTGTAGTAATTTAAGTTTTTTTTGTGGGGCCACCAAAATAAATTATGTGAGTTATATTGAAGTCCGTATGTAACATAAAATACTCCTTATGGATATCAAGATAAATGATGATATAGATATTATATTTAATAAAAAAATCTACAATGTGTCTTGAAGTATTTTATAAAAACAAACTTAAAATCTTTTCCTTTAATATTAATTTTATCAATAATTTGTTAAGATTGTACTCTATGTACGAACCAAGTGATGAGTCAGTTGGCACATATTGGTAGTCTGATTTTTTTTCTACACGTATAGGATGGAGTGGTCTAGAGCCTAGATCTGTAGGCTTCTCGGATGTGTCTTTTGTGAGGCGAACCAAGACAAGCAAAGAGCAACGGCAAAGTACTTTAAGTAAACCATTTACAATTAATCATATCATGGGACACTCTTTAGTAAAAAGCTACATTATACCTAGTCAAGGAAAACGAAGATTAACAGAGCGAATTAAAACCTTAATATTATAATTTACCAGTATTTAAATATGATATTAAACAAATGGTGTATAATATTAATATATATTTTTACAAATGAAGGGCAATTATGTAGGGAAATACCCAAAAAGATGGAAAATGTTGACAATGATAAGGGAACATGAAAAGTTCGAGGGCTTCCGTGCGATTTAGTAGCTGGTTAAAGCGCAGTTAAACGGTGTACACTATTTCCAATATAAGCTTTTTAATTTAAGTGTTTTAACATTTTTTTTAGATTTAGCGTTCAATTACAGATTATTGGACTACAATAAAATAAATATTAATGCGAAATTTGAATCTTTACTTTACATACAACTAATTATAATTCAACGATTTACATGACAAATAGACTAATTTCAACAAGCAATTAATTTCTAAACGTTTGATGACAGTATTTAAGAAAATGAGTACAACATACACTAAAAAATTATTTCATACTTTTATAATAAATGTACTAAGAAACTCATTTGTCAACGATATCACCTGAAGAACTGCAATGCAGAGATTTGCACCTAATTAAATGGAACAAAACTCTGACGTGCAGTTCTAAAGGTGATATCTTTGGAAACTGAGTTAGCAAGGATTTTCCTCGTAAAAGTATAAACATTTTTTAAATTGTCTTAGATGTCAGTTTTAAGATAAACTAAAATAATACTGTTACACATCAGGGCGATCCTGGTTTGATTCCCGGCGATGCTCGAGTATGGATTGTGCGCAAGTGGAAAACGTCACGGACGTTGACGTGGCCAAATGATCCATTGTAATCGCTTTACCTCTTATAGCCTCTGATGATATCGATGTTGACTTTCATTCGTCAATTAATTCTCGATGAGTCGAATCAATCTGAGCC
Organism: Bacillus rossius redtenbacheri; assembly: GCF_032445375.1. NCBI lineage: Eukaryota > Metazoa > Arthropoda > Insecta > Phasmatodea > Bacillidae > Bacillus > Bacillus rossius. The sequence goes on along the minus strand of NC_086330.1, from coordinate 167,010,624 downwards.
CACTATGATCATAAAGTATGACGATAATCTTCGCCTTTACCTGTCTTTGCCAATAATTCGTGAAGTTTAGGCCTGTCACTTATCGAACCATTGAGTTAGGAATTATCAGGAGACGGCATGCTGAGAAGTATAGTTGAAGTAACTTTTTTTAACCTAGCAATTGCCATATTGTAACTCCCTAAACAATGCGGAAATTGTGCTTGACCACGTATGGTAATGCTTAGTAAGTATGATTTATAATTTCTTTGGTTTAGCATAGTTACTTTCATACACTGAAATAATTTAAAACTATATCATTAATGCAAAAACTAAATTTTAGCCAATGTTTTGGGGTTCTAATAAACGTAGTAACAAGCGTTTTTGAATGGAAGATCACACAATGAAATCCTTCATAAAAAAAACGAAGTATTTTCGTAATTTAGTGTTACTCTAGAATATTGTCAAAACCTTTTTAGGGAATCATATTGCTTACGAGTTTTTGCCACCAAAAATTTAAAATCTTGGTTATTTTCAACATCATTTGTCAATTTTTTACTTAAATGCAAGGGTATTCGATATTTAATAAATAATAATGATTAATAAATTAATAAAAATAAATTTAAAAAAGTTTACTAAAATATTTTTGGTCTTATTTTCTCGTAAGGGTTCATCTGCAGAACATGGTTCAGAAAAATGCCTTTTTAAATATATAATATCAAAAATGTATTTCACAAACGACGAATACAGTTATAATCAACGGCTTCTTTTATTTCATTTATGTTTCTACAGACTAAATTAAATATCTACTGCGTTTTATTTATTAATACGATATACATCATAGCATAATTTTCTAGATCAGCAGTTTTAATTACACCATCCTTTAATATTAACATGTGTTTATGACTACATTCATTTTAAATTACTTGGAATTATTGTAAGACTTGTTGAGCAATACGCATGATACCTTATTTAGTACGAAAAAAAAAAAAAACTAAAGTAGGTAATAACAAAGGTTTCAAAAACATATGATCACAAGTCCAAATCTACCTGCTCGAGTTCAAACTTTTACAAAAGTTAGGAACGAGGGATTGGGAGAAGAAAAGATAATTAGATCTGGGCGCCTGAGGCTACCTGAGCAGAAAACAAACAGGTGCTATGGTAAGAAAAAATTTCAAAGCGCTTTAGTAACTAAAAACTTAGCAACAAAAAAATTTACATCTTTTGACGCTAGCATAATTATTTTGGTTTTGCTAATGAGGTAATTGTAAATGTATTAATAACATATATAATATGATTCACTTGGTCTGCCGGTAAAATAGATGCTGGCAGCAAAACGAAACCAAATCCAGTCCAAAATAAAACAAATGAGTTGGGTGGAGAGGGATGAATTTATAAATTTAGCCCAGTTACTATAAAGACACACGCAATTTTTAAGAGGTGAAACTGAACAGAAAAACTTTAATATCGTAAATATCGGCCACTGAGTGCATCATCCGTAGATAACTATCTGGCCTTGGCAACGGTTGCCACGGCTAGCGCACGAGAATACACGGTCCTTCAGGTAATCTTTTTAGGGCCAACGTTAAGAAAAAAATAAGTTTTAATAGTTTTTGAACCAGCAAATGTATGAAGGGTCACTCTATAAACTTGAATTACTTAATTTGTTCTTCAAAATTGTTTATATTATTAAGGTTTTACTATCCATAAAGTCCATTAATCATTAGTTCATAGTTTTCAATTCCTTAAGTTAAATGTTCCATTAGTTAAAAGTTTTGGTAAGGTCTAACCCCTTCAGATAAATATATATTTACCACATAGGACATTAATTGACAAGCCCTTTCAGCATTTACCGATTCATTTGGCACATATAAGCACTTCTTTTACTTTTTATTAAACAATATTTATATATTAAGTGTTACCAACACATATTTTAAACATTTTGGAAATGTAGTCATAAGAAAGAAAAATCTCAGGACAAATATTTTTCTGTGTATAAGTCAAAAACTCTGGTTGGACTTCTTTGTAACATAGTTACGATTTCCCTGGGTGAAACGTATTGCTAGTTATTTGTTTTTTTTTGGTATGATATGAAGTTACTAAAATGATTTAGTAATTTTAAACATTAAAAAATCTAATAAATCTGAGATGAAAAAATTAATAATTATGGAATATAACATTGCCATTTCGTAAAATAAATTCAATTTTTAAAACCGATTTTGTCATCTTTGTAATACGTTTGTTAAAACGTAACTTTTAAAATCATCCCGTTGAAGGACTGTAACTAAATATAGTTACTTATAAAAGCCTAAATTTTATTTCGTTTAGTAACGTGAATACCTATAATTTTATAAGTTTTATATAATAATATGTAGTATTGGGATGTTAATTAGTACTTTTACGAATGCGAGAGACCAGACCGCGCTGCCAGGTTCGGAGCTGGCTGGAGGCTCTGCACGTCCACGTGCGGTCCACTGACATGCTACACGCGCCTGGTCGGATTACAAAGGGTCGTCGCTACCCCCTCCTCCCTTCGCATCCCGCACATCGTTCTGCCTCGGCGCCTTTATCTATCGCTGAGCGGCCTTGGGAATTCCGCGGGACGCCGCGTGAGCAAGCGACGCTATTCTAGACGCTTCGGGCGTCGAGTCGGCCCTGGATGACGCGACTCTACACAGCTGCTCTTGTCGGTTCGAGAATTGCGCCACAGACTACTTAAGTAGCGGTGCCGGCCTCTGTGGAGTTTTGGGCGACAGAGTTCCGCGGGTTGTGCCGCGTGAGTTCCGAGTGGATTCCGAGCAAGGGCAAGTGCTACATCGGCGAAGAGGGTGAGACCACCCCTGAGAGTGGCGCGACCCGGAGTTCGACTGGATCGTGAAAGTGCAGCGTCTGAGTGGCGCGAGACTGTGTGTGCGTTAAGGGGCGAACCACTGTTTAGCCTAGCTCCAGTGAGGACTGCTAACTGCGGGACTGGACATACATTGCGTGACTTAAGGGTAAATATTCTTATATGCCAGTGATTTATGATCGGAAATTTTTAGGTACAAATATTTATTTGTTTAAATATTAGTGATCAATAAAACTGTGAAAAATAGTTAATTGGGCTATCCCTTACGAACCCATTTATCCCCATTATAAATCGTTACAGTACTATACCCAATCAACTTAGATTTTTAAAAAAAATATATTACCCACAACATGAACATGCAATAAAGATTGTGTTTTTTTTTTTTGGCTCGGCAAAACTAAGAACCTAGTTATGAACACATTTTAAAGCAACTTACTCGGCCTAGTATAAATTATACATGATATGCATTGGCGCGAGTAAAACTACCAGTCATTTCTTCCCAACCAGAGGATGCTGGAACCTGTTTATTATAGTAGTGAAACTTCTTTACACACGGTAAAGTATGTCGAAGTAATGAAGTCATAATACTGTTACGAAAAGTAGCGTGACGAATAGGAAGAAAGGGTGTAACTGCACTGCTATTTGGTGCCACGTTCCTTACACTTGCACTTGTACGGTAACATCGAGCAGTTAGGTGTGGCAAGACTGCGGTCTGCGGATTGCTTCTTACACATATTATTATAAAAAATGTAATAATAGTGTAAAATGATTTCTAGGGTGTCTTTTATAAAACAAATAAATGACCCTTACCTTGTAACTGAACTGCACTAACATCAACACTTAAGCCCCTCGAATCACGAGTGTAAGTATCAAATATTAGTTATAAAGTTACTGGCCAAATACACTAATTGCAACAGTACTGCTGCCTGCAGCACCTTTAGTGAGCTGACCTTTGAACTATTTTAAGTCTGCGAAGTTTGACTTCTAACGCTTTAGGCGGACCCACACGTGTCGGTTTTTTTACCTGACTATATGAAAGTAGATAGGATTAAAATATAGGTATGTATAGATTTTTATGCATATAATTTTGATAAATATAAAATTTAAAGTTATAGGGAAAAAATTTGGCAAAGGCAGGATGTCGGGGTTTGAACATCCTTAATCGTCTATTACCCAGGGAGAGCTTACTTGCTAAATGCGAACAGCATGGCGTCATAAGCTCATAGTGTGTTGAATACACAGGATGAGAGACTTAATTATGCTTAATGGACATAAATGTTTGGTATACAATTACCATTAAATCATTAAAATGTTTAATATATTGACACAACAGACAGTACTAATTCATCTTGGTGACAATAACTGAAACTTGTTTGAGTAAATAGCAAAAACAGTTTTACCCTAAATTATTTTGTACAGACGGAAAAAATGTCATATTTTATATAGTGATGTAATTTCCCAAAAGGAAATAAATATTTAACAATTGCTTATTCGTAAATCACAGACAAACATTTTGATTGATTTTAATTCTCTTGAAAACTTTACTAATTAGGTGTTTAATGAACAGACGCCACGATATAAATAAATAAATAAATAAATATAAAGCCATCATATATATCTTACAATAAACAAATACTCTAAATATCGCCCTGTTATTTCCAAGAAACAATCATTACTGGTTCAAAGTTCTGTTAAACATATAAAAATAAATTTTGAACAATAACCAATAGAGCTAGGATTAAGACTGGATGATGATTATAATAAAAAGTACTATACACCGGCTCCATACACCAATTCAGTTCTCAGTTTCTTTAGACTGAAGATTCGATGACCTTTTTTCTCGAAGAATATTTATCCCTACTACTATTAGCTTAGTACTTGCGCGCAATAACGTATCACTTTTAATAAATTCACTTTTGCCACAGCATCAAGTTCCTCAATTTAATAATTACATTATAAATATATAACAAAGTCAGAGAGTCTTCCGTACTCGCCATCCAACCTCCATAACAAGCAATATTCATGTGTTCTCGTGTTGCAAATAAACCTGTAATACGAAACTCGGGAACAAATATTAACGTATAATTCTTAAATATATTGCCACGCTTGATAAATATACGAAAATAATTCATTTTAGAAGTAGACGGTAAAAAAAACTTTCCTGGTGTATGCCCATCAGTATGGTGGCCCTGGGGCTACACATGGTACGCGCCCATTGGCGTCTATGAAAATATCCTGGAATACGTTATGTTTATATAAATAGTCTTATTATATAAAATCGCAACTTTAATATACCTGTAGGAAAACTGTTTTGGAATAAATATGGCGTCAAAATGTTTGAAATTTTCTTAGTTATCTAAAGCATCGTAACCGCGGCGCTATCTTTTGAAATTTTTTTCAAACAAAAAATAGTAGTCAAATAAATACGCAAAGTAATATTATCCTGAAACAATTTTAATCAGATATTATAATACTTATAATTTTTTTTTTCAAACGATAGAAACTTGTCCTTAAATTCTTCCTGAAAAAACCTTAACCATATTAAGCTGACTCAACATTTAAGAGTTTAGAGTAAAAATTTAACCACGAAATTAATTTATTCAAATGAAGTCGAATATATTTTAAGGCTTATAATTTTTTGTACATCCATAGTTTGACAAACGCTGTGCTTTTTCTACATTTCAATGTTAACAAAGGATTTATCAGAATTGTATTGCATATTTTTTAAGTTTACAGTAATTCTTTTATGACTATAAAATATAACGTATGGTGTTCAACAATAGTTCTATCATTTAGTTTCATTTGGCACATCAATACGTATGGTATGTACTTTAATGTTTACGAAATTGACTAGTTGAGTAATTATGTTGCTACACGTGGTTCCACCGTCTTTGTGTCAGATTTTCACGAAATCACTTCTTCCAAATGCTGTATGCAGAGACCTAACATGTTTATAAATAAAAAAAAATTCTGCTTTATTAATCTCACATGTAAAATTTGTTTTCATTTTCTGTTTCACAGGATATTGGACTTTTCCAATCAAATATTAAATTTTAGTGTTCTTAATCTCATGTTTACCATAACCACAAATATTGACTTGTCAGATCACGCTTCTCCATCAATGTGATACGCTGTTCTTTCACCACGGGGTCAAACAGGAATTTTACTGGATTTACGTAGAGGTTTTACTGCTTCCTCATTTCACAAATTTTCACCTCTCATTTGTATTTGAATGACATAATTGACGTTTGGACAAGGTTCACCTGGAAAGCGTTTTTCGGTATCGGGTGCAAAATTTAATAGCTAGTTTATTATCCACAGAGACGGCCGATCGATTACAATGGAATATTGAAGAGCGACCACCTGGGTTTATAAACTTTGCACTTTGCATCCACTCCAGCGCGCGCCGAACGTGTATTCGCGAGTGGCCACGCTCGTCGCGTCGCGTCGTGTAGCTGTCAAGCCGCCGGCTCGCGCACCGACTGCTGTTCCGTTTCGCAGTTAAAAGCGAGTCCGTGTTGGCCAGGAGACAGTAGACCGCACGTCCGCCGCCCGGAGTCCCATTTGACCATCTCTCCCTCCGTAGGCCAGACGGGGGTAAGCAGGACATGAGAGGTCGCATCGTGCATTCACGACGAGAGTATAATAAACAATATTAGAATCTGAATGACTTGACAGAATTTAAAGTTGTAGGAAGTTACTGTCGACTAGATATGTTCATTACAGAGAGCTGAATGTACAAAAATAGACAATACCTAGTGTTTAAAAAATATATATATTACAAACTTTTCTTAATAAAATAAGGACTTTAAATAAAAAAAATAAACAAATATGAAAAAAAAATTGGCTGTAAAATTATTTAAATCAAATGGGAAAAGTATAATTACTAAGACTTGGAAAACAAAATATAGTTTATTCTTAAGCCAATTTAACTTATTCAATCATTCTATAATGCAATTGTAAAAGAAAATCATTTAAATATATTTCGTTTTAATATTTGGTTTTCCTAAGGGTTATTCGTGTGTGATTTTAATAATTTTACAACCAAACTTTTTCATGTTTTATTTATGGTTTAAAAGCTTATTTTATGAAAAACCGTGTACATATTTTAAAACTATACACTTTATTGACTATTTTTATACATTCAGTTCTCCGCAATGAAAATATCTTGCCGAAAAACCAACACCAACGAATTCGGTCTAGTCGTTAAATATTTATTGTTTTAATTTTTTCGTCATTCTTTACGATGTAACCTCTTAAACAGAACTGACCAACTTAGCGCAGTTGGATGTATGAAAGCTTTTCGCGCGAGAGGATCTATGTTAGAGTCCCAGGGTAAAGCATGGTTGTAAATTTGAAATTTTTCAACTAGTTAACGACATTTCACACAACCAGAGGATATCAAATTTGTTAAATAAATCATGTATGCACGTAAAGAAAAAAAATTCTGCCAAAGATTTAATACCAGGTCAATTCGCAAGTAAGAAAAAACAGCAAATTTATCAGTACAGTTATATGTAAACATCTAATCTCGTTAACGAGTAAATCCATGTGGTCTCATGTTGTTCACATTGTAAATAAATTTATAATAAAAAACTGGGACACAAAATTTAATTTGGAATTACTTAAGATATTACCGTGCGTCATAAATGTACTGATAAATAAATTGATCACTTTTCCAGAAACAGATTATTGGACGCAAATCACAAACTTAATTTTTGCGCCCGCCGCTAATATTCGCTGCCTATATCGTAAAATTTACATCTACCATCAGCCCCAGATGGCTGCATAAAAATAATAGTAATTTTAAACTATTATAAATGGCTTCGATAAAAGCGCAAAAGACCGGAAAAAATCCTGAACTCCGGCTTTGGACCTGATTTTCAACAAGGAATTTTATTAACCCTGTCAATATTGTTAAAATTAATTAAAAAATTATTACTTTATAGTTTCCACACCCATGAGAATTTATACTTCAGTGGCTGTACTAAAATATACACCTAAAAAAAAAACAAATATTATAACACTAATTATATGTTTGTGTATTTGGTTTTTTTCTTAAGCGACTGAAATCAGTCTGTAAATAAGTACTGCAAACAGACCTTACCCTCATTTATGTAATTTATCATTATTATATAACATTATTGTTTTATAATATTAATAAGCAAGTAAAAACTAATTCAAGTTACAAGATTTGGTCCACGTCCCTTGAGGTTAACAAGCGAGCGTCTACCGCTGTGCTACCGAGCTAGTTGACATGTTGCAGGGGTTCTCGACATTTCAGGCTCTATGCCCACTTTGAACGCTGATGTGAAGTCAATCCTCCCCCACCACCACCACCACCAACACCACCACCATATGTGGTCAATACAGGTAGAACAATTGGAATTTGAAACTGAAGCTGGTTATTAAAATAGGTTATGTCAGACACAAGATTTAGTATTACTACACATTTCTTAATTTGGAACATATTATTATTAGGTCTTATGAAATCAAAGAATTAGAAAAGAGATTAAATATATTTGAGGTAATCAACGATCTAGGTGAAGTTGGATTGTAATAACTGTCACATTTTCACAACATTAATAACTGTCTGTCCTTGACAAGTTTTTGAATATTTTGTTGTATCTGTGACCAAGTACACATCAGTTCATTTTCAACGTACAGCTTTACTCTAGATTTTAAGTTTATGAATGCTAAGGCTGAAAATCTAGATTTACAGAGATATGTGGATGAAAATTGCACTAACAACCTCAAATATTCCAATGCAACTTCTGGGTGGCAAAAAGCGTAACGAAACTTTTCAACATCCATGTTTTCGAATTCCGCGTTTGCTTGAGAATCATATCTAAGGTCGCTTGACTATTCCCGAATATGATCAGGAAGTACATCCACGTCGATGTTAAAATTATCTCTGGTCAAATTAAACTCCCAGTTCTCTGAACTATTAACTGGAAAATATTCTGAAATTTCATTTTGCAATACTACCAAATGTCCTGGTTTAAGATCCTTACATTCATTTATATGTTGAATTAGGATATTCTTTCGAGGAAAGAATGAAAAGTTTGGCTCTGAACTCTGAAGACGGAATTGCCAAAGAGCAATATTTTCTGTGAAACCCTTACCAGGATCATAACTATTCAGAATGTTTTTCTGAGATTGTAGCTTCATGTTCAAAATATTGAGTGTTTCGAAAATGTCTGATAAAAATGCCAAGTGAACGATAAATTTTCATTTGACAACATGATAAACAGATATGTTTTCTTTGAAGTATTCAAAAAAATCTCAACTTCCAATTTTAAGTTAAATAACTTAACAAGACCTTTGAACATCCATCGAACTTCTGTGTGAAAAAGAAGAGTTTCTTGGTCATTATTCAATTCTTGACATAAAGCCTCAAAGAGAGTTGTGTTCACAGCACTAGATTGTCATGGTATACAATTTTCATTGCTATGTTTAAAGTAACGTTGAGTGATTCAGGTAGCGTCTTACACGCTAAAGCTTTTCTGTGAGTAATACAGTGGAAACCAATTAATTTAGGTTTCTGTTTCTTGACCAGTTATATAAACCACGATCGGCGTCCTGTTATGGCGTGAACTCCATCAGTATATATTACAAAAACTTTCTCCCAAGAAAAGTCACTATCAGTTTAAAACGTATAAAGCGCAGAAAATATATCAACAGCTTTAGTTGTCGTTTCCAGAGATTTTGAAAACAATATTTCCTTAGAGAATTCAGTTCATTCAATAAATCGGCAGGAAAACCATAACTGAGCGTGTTTTGAAATGTCGGTTGTTTCATCACACTGCAAAGAAATGATTGGGAAGCTCTTTAGATTTGCACTAATTGATTTTTTCCATTCAAAGCTATTTCATCAATTCTTCGTTTTACACTGTCATTTGACTAAGACATTTTTGTAAATTTATTACAGCTGTCTTCACTGAGCATATTACTACAAGCAGTAGGTAAACAAAGTTTTATTAGTGACTCAACAATTGTATAAGGCTACTTGTCTTTCTCTATCAATAAGGTAATGTTAAGTTATGTTTCCTCATTGTCAGTTTGAAAACTTTCAGTGGAATCTAGTTCCATGCGTTTAAGATAGTTTTTATTAGCAATAAAGTCATTAAGCTTGTTTTTCAGAGCAGAATGATTTGTAGTTAAATGTCGTTTCAATCGTCCAGGCCACATTGCATCATTACTCAGAAAAGCATGGCAAATAACACACTGAGGTAATTGACAGCAATTTTTCTCAATGAAGGTAAATCATTGTTCAATATAAACATAATTATATAGTCTTTTCTTTTGTAAAGATTTAGACATTTACGTCTACAACAATACTCAAATTTTCACTTTCACTTTTTAATGAGATTAAAAGAAACAACGCGGGCATCAATAATCAAAAGATGAATGGCGGCTCACAGCTACTGCACTCAGCACAGAGATGAATCACGTGAGTCTGACAACACTGGTAAGCATGCGTCACGGAGAAAGGGAAAATGCACCCGAGAATTTGAAAGGAGAAATGGAAAATTGAAAAACATAGGGAAATCAGCTGAGCGAGAAATGGTTCTTAAGCTCTTGCAGTGTTGCCAGACGTACGGCAACTATCATGTGCTTACAATTACGACAATTATCGTGTTCGTGTTTGCATAGAAAATACGTTACGGTTGCATTGTGACCGCAAAATTTAGTACAGTAAATTACAGTAAGGTTTTAATATTTTTTTTTTTTAAATACGCCCCCCGTGAAATTCTTCTAGGCCCCCCAGGGGGAAGGCGCGGCCCCCAGGATAATAACCGCTGAGTCATATTGCAAGGATAATACATATGTTTTATAATCATTCTAACGCCAGTTTTCTTAGGTATTTTAAAACATGTGATTACTTTTCACTACGACTATTTTAGTTTACCAAATATATTCCGGGGTTGTTTCTCTATCGTTTCATTCGGCCCACCAATGCGTTTGGTATATATCTAATGTTTACGAAACTTACTTTATACGGGTTTATGTTGCTACACGTGTGTCCGCCATTTTTGTGTCACATTTGCGTTCATACGTTTCCCGAAATAACTCCTATAAAATGCCATATACAGAGAGCTAAGATATTTAAAAATCAAAAACCACATATATTACATTGCCAACGTTTCCGTCAGCTAGTGATTCTCTCCCGTCGACGCATTATGTAATAACTCAATCTCTTTGTTCCATTTCTCTTACGTCATTATTAACATCGATAACTTGGATACGTTTAATCGTAAGTCTTTTTTTACAATCGTTCGAATAAACAGACAATAAGGAAAATACATATTTTTTTTTACGCAATAGGAATGTTAAGACTGCTTATAAACTAATGGATAACTTATTTCGGTAATATTTGTGGGAGATGGCCCACAGACACCACTGTACAGTCTTAAAGTCAGTCTTGTGAAATCAGCAATTTAAAAAATAACTATTTCGCAAGGGATCGAACTCACGAATTCGTACTATCAGACCTGCCGGTTGAGAACTAACTAGTTGTACCTACTCGTACGTTGCTGCTACGTAAAAAACAGGTATTGATTTTGTTAATGTACAAACAATTTGAAATTGTTCCGAGATTGGGCTGAGGTCAGGTATAGTACTATTTATTATACCCTGAAAATAAGAATCAAAACGTACATTGTAAACGGGCTCGTTTACTACTCCATGAATCAGTATTTACCTTGCTACAACTATTATAAGCGTTTCGACCGTTACAGTTAGTTAACTAATGTGATTTTTTGGGGAGGGGGGAATTCCTAATAAATTGTTTAAACGTGCACGTACCGATTAAACAGTCTATACACACGCTAGGTAGCTTTACTGAAGCTTGTAGTTCATGATCACCAACTTAAACCCTTTTTGTTATATACAGCAGCTACGAATTTTTTTTCTCTTTGTGCTGAAGGGAACGTCTCACCATTGGCGTTTCTCCATTTTACTGTGAATTTTTGAAGTAATTCTTCTTTAGGTGTGCGCGTGCACCATTCATTGAAATTTTACAGAAATATGGTCGACCCATTTGTATGAGCATAAACCCATGTATAATCACTTTCATAAAAATTAGGGGACATACTAAAAGTATCGGTGGGTCAAATGAAAATTTATGATAGTGAAACCACCTTGAATTGGAAAACTAAAATGGTCATAGTAAAGCTTTTTTCAAAGTTTAAAAAAATTTGCGGATAACGGTTTAAAACAGGTATAATTCATTACACATTTAGAGGCTTCATAGCACAGTGGTTTTAGTGCGAGGTTTTCAGCCAAATTATCGTGGTTCAAACTCAGATGTGTAAGTTATTCTTTTATTACAAATTTCTGGATAATACAGATTTTGCTATAAGCGGATAAATATTAGAACATTTTATTTGTCTAACGTATTGCCATAATATTATTAAATACATAGCTCAGTCCATTGGATTATTTCGTACTAGGTAGGCCTGAATATTCAATGTTTGCACTAAGTATTATTAAATTAATTATGTTTGTCAAAACATGAATTTATATTAATTCACATAGGTAATACAAATTATTATAACAGTAACACTAGCCTTTAATATTTATTAATTTATAATAATGCAACTTGTGCGAAAACTTTATAGTATTAACTTTTTAATAAATTTAAAAAAGGTGGGCTGTGTTTCATAAAAGTCCTTGTCAAAAATCAGGTCCAACCTGACACTGTCAATGGAATTAAGACCCTTCTACGAGAAGACTTGACAGTTAAAACATTGCAGCGGCAAGTGCTTAATTGTGTCGACAGCCTCTCAGCTGAGTATCGAATGGCATACCAGACCGTACACGCGATCATTCAGGAACTTCCCGAAGGATAACATGTTACAGCAACCCGACTCTAAAAAACGCTCCAAAGGATGAAACCATTAATACTGCCAACACGAGCGCTGCACTTAAATGTCAACTAGGCACAGGTTCGGTGGGAACTGTCCGATGTAGCATTGTTGTTTCTGCGTGTGCGCCAGCGCGGAGTTTTGTGGCTTCTCACCCAAGCCCTGCAGTACACGCTACATGCGACAGCGCAGCCGGACACACAGGACTTCTTGCAACATCTCAGACTAGGAGCGATGGGAACTAATTAAATACGGTACCGAAAAACAAAGTTATGGACACACCTTATTTGGGTTTTGAGCAAAGTTTGTTAGCGGTAGCATAGCTCTGGAGTACTTTATAGGCGGAACCAATTAAATTTAATTGTCATGATCCCAATGTATTTGTAAAATAATTTATTCGGTTTATAAAAAAATGATCAAAAGTTGATAAAATAGCTGATTGGTAAAAAAAAAATTGTCAAGCATGTGTGGCTGGTGACCCAGTGGCCCGGGTTCGATTCCCGGCCGGGGAGGGAATTTGTCAAACCTTCTTCCTGGGTTCAGGACTGTGTGTTTGTGTTTTCTCGAGGAAAACAATGGCAAACCACCGCAGAGTCGTCCTGCCTTGACAAGCATAGGGACATCACATATGTTACACTGTGGCGTTACCTGGGCTCACGGTACCTAGTAATAGGTAAAACGACTCAAAATCATCATCATCATCATTTATTATTTAATTGCTGTTTGAAATAACAAATATCAGCATGAGAGAAATGATAAATACCTTTAGTTATTTTACAAAAGTGATTGCAAACATTATTAAGTTACATTTGTACACTAACATACAATTCAGTAAGCGTTCGAATCGAGGTAGCCCCATACAATACGAAATATTTACTGCAAGCTGTAGAAAATATAATCGCAGAAAATCTTAAGTTTTCAACACTCTTTTATTTAAACTGATATGAACAAAAAATCTTTGTTTTTGAAATGCCTTGGTATTAAGTATATACGTTTTTAACATTTAAATTAATATATATGATTTAAGTATCGGTAAAATACTCATATGCAATACCTATATAACTTGGACGTACGAAGAAAGGTTGTAGAAATAACCGAATTAAAAAAACAACTAAGTAGGCCTTTGGGAAATGTTCAATTAGCGTTAAACGCCCCAAAGGAAACGCTTGCATGCTTGATCCCGAACACAGTTTAACTCTCCGATGGAGAGCGCTCTTGCTCCATCTCCACTTTGATTCGCAGTTTAATCACCTCCGACGGCAGCGTGCTGAACCCCCTGATACCGCTCGCTAAGTACGAGGACGCGGTTATCCAATTTGCCGTTAAGCGCGGCAAGCTCGCCACGGCACGAGCTCCGGGCGCAGTACAATTATTTCGCCGAGCGCGTTCGCGCAAGTTCGCACAAGTTCGCACGAGCTCGCGCTGCTGAATCCCCAGTCCGTCGCACTCGTGATCACACACTTCGAGAAGGGCGTGAGATTTACATGTGACTCTCCGGATTCATGCGTTCTTTAAACGATCCACACAGTGGAGAATTTATATTTTATACAATTTCTTGGACATGTGTTATTCATGTTTTGCAATGTTGGGTTTATCTTAACTTAGGCTTGTTTTCTTTGGGTTTATGTTTACACTTTTATTTCTTTATTTCCGTTCTTGAATTTTTCCATGAAAAACATGTTAACTGCCATAGTGCATGTTCATTAAATTTTATTCAATCTCCGGATTCAGTTTACAGTAATAACTTCAGTGATTTATTAAAATTCGTGATGTGGTATCACGAACTTTATAACTCACTATAGATTCGAAATGCCGCGTCGGCAGAAAATTTTCAAGGCTAGTCCTATGACGTAAAACTTAAACCTTTGCCATTTACTGAACAGTCTTATTTAAACTTTCACTTATTTCTAGCCCATTATATCAAATATTGTAGTAGGACAATAGAAGAATGTCATGAAAATCCCATGAGACATGTGATGGCATTGATCCTGGCGGCATGAACTATACCTAGCGTTTTCAATACCTACTGTCGTTAGTACGAAATTTTTGAATTTTTATTTCACTTTTATTGCGGTTTAATGCGTAAATATGTTATGAACAAGTAATTTGCATTCTTCGTGGATTTCATCGGGTTTATAACAGTGTTTATTGAAAAGTTTGCGACGTAAATTATATACTGGGTGATACATTAATATATATATATATATATATATATATATATATACATATACATATATATATATACTCACCAAGTTCAAAAAGTCCACGCTAGATGGCAGGCCATTAAAAGCATGCTTAAAGGTGACAGGCCTGTGACGGCAGGCTAAAATATGGCGGCAGTGCGCTTGAAGAGTTTTTGTGTATAATAATATGCGATGTGCTCGTCGGTTACGAGCGTTCAGCGTGCTTTCGTACGTAAATACGGAAAAGATGCACCTGGTCACGAGAGCATTTTGCGTTGGTTTTGCCAGTTTCGTTATACTGGTGGTCTGTGTAAAGGAAAAGGCAGGGGACGACCCCATGTCTCAGAGGGAATTGTGGAGCGTGTGAGACAGCTTTGTGCGCAGCCCAAAAAAAAATGAACTGTTTGTGCAAGCCATTAACTGGGTATTCTGCAGAAAAACAGTGTGGAATGTTTAGCGGTGGCGTTTGAATTTCGAACCCTACAGTTTTCAAATGTTACAACACCTGTTACCAGTGATTATGTCCGCTGATTGGAGTTTTGTACCCGAATGCAGCAAGCTATGGAAGATAACGATGACTTTGCGGGGACATTGATATTCAGGGAAGATGCGATTTTCCATTTACCGGGAAAGGTGATTCGTCACAATGTGAGAATGTGGGGCACTGAATTGCCACGTGTCTGTGTGGAGCCGGAAATAAATTCGCCACACGTGATAGTGTTCTGTGTCATATTAAAGATAAAGGTGTACAGCCCCTTTCTATTCATCGAGAAGACGGTGTCAGATTATGTGTACCTGGATATGTTGCAGTTGCGGTTATTGCAACCACTGACTGCTGACTCCTTGAGTTTCATCTTTCGGCGGAAATGGGGCACAATTGTCCGCAGGTCCGGTTGATGATCCTTTGTTGTCATGGCCACACCAGGTCACCATATTTCACGCCATGTGATTTCTTCTTAAGAAGTTATGTTAAGGACAAATTTTATGTTACTCAAGTGCCAACAACGCTGCAAGAACTGAAGGAACGAATCACTGCAGCTGTAACAGACATTGGCGGAAACATTCTAGATAATGTAGGGAGTAACTGTATTACCGTTTGAGTGAGAGAGCCCGATGACCAAGGGAGCACACATTGAACATTTGTAGAATGTACTAGAAACTTTGTGAGAGTATGTAGCTATCCATTTCATTCATCACCCATGTCTGTACGTTGTTTACTTGTCGATAAACACTGCTTTGAAATCCAATGAATCATTTAGACATAACCGTAGGTGAAGTGTAGGCTTCCAGAATTCCAACTGACAATCCATAAAGTTGGCAATGGTTAGAAGCATTCATACACAGATTTAAATTTCGCACGTATGCTTACAGATCACACAATTAGGAACGTTGTAATAATGTGTCTCGTGTCTCGCCCAAGTTAAGGGCCCTGAGTTTCCTATGTTTTCTACAATATTTGATCAAATGTCGCAGGTTTTAAAAATGTCGCTTGGATATTTTTCAGTAGTCGATTTTTCAGGTTAAGACAATATCTAACTGTTGAATTGTTAAAATGATTGACTGCGGTGGTGTTTGGTAAGTTTATTGAATCATTGCATTATCTCATTTAAAAAAGATTTTTTTTTGCAATTCAGTATTGACGATAAATGGCAATATATTGAACAAAAATAAATATCCTTCATTAAAAATTAATCTTATAGGATTTTATTTAAAATTGTTTAAACAATTTTTACAATTTATTAATAGGTAATATCCGTAGCATCAGGTTTATAAAAAATCATTAGCAAAAAATCGCATATAAAACACTTGATAAATGTCGCACTTAAAAACAGATTTTTTTCTGTTTATTAAATTTATATAGTCTCCACGGCTAACATACCATATCTAATTAATATCAATATAATAATTACATTGAAACCCCTTAGTTAGTCATTGCGTATTAATTTTTTCTACGACCGAAGTCCTTTTTTTATTAACATCAACCTGACGTGTGTTATAATTGGCATGCAGGTTTAGAGAAGTAGTTTTCTTGGTTAGTTATTAGACAGTGTTAAAAAAAGGCCCTCACGTAGTTTACAAAGAAAACTTTTATACCAAGGAACCCAGCAGAACCTATAAGTAAATTAAGAAAATATTTCTACTCGAAGGTGATACAAGAAACAAATATAAATTTCCCTTCAAATTAAAAATATTAGCAGGCTTGGTAACATTATTTATACAACTATACTGTCACTGTCTAGTCAAATACAAACTGTAAAAATTACATTCATCATTATACAAAAATACGTTTATGCTATATCAAGATAAACTAATTGCATTTAAAAAATTAAATTATTATATTTATTTCCACAAACAACGAACTAACGTGAATCGTAAAAAAAAGCGTGTCCCTGCAGTGTAAGCAGTTCTTCACGGCTCACGTCAGTGTAACTGGTGGCCCACCGATGCCAAGGCCATAATCAGTCCTTACAAATAAAAAAATAATCTGTATGTTATTTTTGTAGGTCTCTAACGTTACAATATGATTTCAATTCGTCAATAATTAATCGTACTCTTCCACTTTAATACAGAACGATACAGTCTCCAATCGGCAGCAAATGTATTAGCCGTGGCACAATTATCTTCGCGAGTAAACAGCCTTGTTTACTCCAATCATGTCCGCAGTAACTGGCATTACTCCCAAGTCTCGCCCGAAATTCCGACCCCTGGAAGCTCTCTTTCACCCGCAACTTAGCACGAGTGCGGCAAATGGATGTAATTTTCCAAAACGTAAATATAGCCAAGAATGCAAATACATTTTTTTTGGACCTTGTTAAAGTAAAATGCAAGCTATAATTTATTTTCTACCAAGAAACACAACCACATAGGAACAAATTTGCTGCACTAACACATGCACTAGCATTTTAAAGACCGTGGACTAAATTGTTCACAGTGCAATAATGGTGAACCAATGTGACGCATAAAACATGTGTCTTAATAATTTTTGTTAAATAAAATTCCTTTCCTGCACAAAAATAACAATAAAAGAAAACTAGCAAATAATTTTATTCGTGGAACAGTTTCTTTTCTTAAACGTAAATGGAAAGACACGGTGAGTTGCGTTGTGGCTCTGGGCGTCTTCATTTCCTCGAGGATGTAGCTGGGATACTTCCACCCGGGGCGGCGCCGACGTAACTCGTCTCTTTACGGCCCCGCGTCAAGTCCCGTTCCCTCGCACCCCTCCGTCCCTCCACCAAGCAGCCCCGCTTGGACGCGGGTCCCCGTATCAAACCCTCGAGAGAGCACACCGGACAACACTACAGAGTATACGACACAGGCGAGAGTGCAACAAATATCCCACTAGCAAGAGGCGCGACTACAAAATATATCTAGTAAATAGATTTTTTATTTATATACTCTCTGGTGTCATATATGATTAACTTATTTCTAATATATCTGAAACACTAAGAGGTTTATAAAAAAAATTGAGCGAGTCTTTCAGTACTCCGACCTCAGTAATGAGAAAATTAAATTTTAATAATTTGTCAGTTAAGCTTACAACAAACTTGGAAGCGAAGTTTAACGTAGAATTTTTTAAAATAGTGCTGTGCGTGATAAAACTTAGGGAAATAGTGTTTTAAAATATATTTATTGACGCGAAGCACACGTAGTTTCCGCGCCCGCCAGTAGAATTCACTGCAGGAGTAACTACGTCGACTATAGAATCATTTGAAATTCAAAGCGAAATTTTAAACTGTTTGATGAAAAAACTACGATAAATGCAAAAAAAAAATTAACAGAAAAAATTAACTTTGTCTTTGGAACTGATTTTTGACAGGACTTAAAATAAAATATTGTCCATTCTGACAAAATTTTGTGAGGTTTGGTACGGGCCCTCTACCACAGGTGGCAGCACCGTAGGTACATATTTCCGTTCCATATGACTTCTGTTCCATTCACCAAATTACTTCTACCAAATGCCGAATATCGAGATCTTAGATGTTTACACATAAAAAAATTCCACGAAAACAGAGAGTGCGATTCCAAAGTGCATTATTGAGAGACCTGCGGAAATCTCATTTCATTGAAGCAAGTTGAACTCAGCTCATTTGCGCACAAATAAGTTTTTGTCTATTGTCCATTGGCTACACATTTTACCTTCCGGCCGGACTGCATGTGATATGAACATTTGAATTTGTTTATATTGTTATAGGTTTCTTGTCATTCGTTGGGGGAGTGGGGCGTGAGTCGAAACTACCTGTGGTCCAGCGGGAACGCAGTTCAAGTGTATTACGTGAATGTCTGCCCGCGAGGCAACCCCCCACACACTCGCTCCTTCCTGCGGGCAATGTCGAGCGGCGAAGCGGCGCGCGGAGACCTCCAGGGGCGAACTTCATCACCTCCGTAATCGCGCCTCTTAATGGCGTACTCCGCGCGTCCCGCCGTCCCCATGAACGAGGGCCGGTAATGGATCCGACTCTCCCGGCGAGGGTCAAACACATGTCGGGGGCGGCGCGCGGGATATTGGCGCGGTCATGGACTGCCAGACTGCCATGTTCCGGCCGCGAAGGGGAGTCGGGCAGGCTGAGTCATTGACACACGCGGGATGAGTCTGAGTTCGGCTGCATGTTCATTACGACTCAACAAACTGAAAACTTATGTGTAGCTTATAGTGTAAAGTGCTTCCCGAAGCTGATATACGTCATTGAAGACGGAGCTGAACAACAATTTTACTACATATAATAAAGTATTATAAGACAGAACGCTGAGCCTATGAGTTATGTCTAATTGAACAAAGTTCTACAACCCCCACGAATTTTTTTCACGCTAGCAAAGTTATTTTATTGAAATAGTGGGTGTTAGTAACTCGCCACAAATATAGTTTGAAAACAATATGGTGTTTTTCCCAATTGTTTCCTTGAAATATTTTTACATCAGCGACAAAATTCGGGATGGTTGTGAAACATTGATCAATTAAATATTTAACAGACGCTCAGTCTTTCATCTTAAGTCCTTTCTCTATATTTAAAATAGAAAAGGTTTTTTTAGCTCCCACTCCAAAACCTATACCAGCCTTGGGAAACACTTTATACCATATGTCGTATCTATAATTTTTTTCGACTTATTTTACCGTGATGAAACTGCAGCCAAAGTTTGTCGGTCGAATTCTGAATTAGTCTGTATGTATAATTTATCTCTCTCTCTCTCACTCTCACTCCACTGCAACCACCTTCCGACCACCAACCAAACCTCTGTGGGAATAAGCACAAAACCATGGCGAAGTTTATTCCTGGGGTTGTCTTTTAATGATTGCCCTTCGAATAATGAAGAGAGGAAAATTTGAAGAATAAATTTTAAGAGTAGCATAAAAACACTTTAAAACTATAATCACAAATTATGCAACATATTATACTTTAAATATTTGCACAACATACTTACATATTGTAACACCCATCGTGCCTCACAATTGAATTATTTTTAAAAGGAGCCTTGGAAACTGCTGGGTAAGAAAAATAAGTTAAATAAATTGAATTACCAGAGGCGACACGAGGTGGGGAACAAACAAAATTTAGGAACTTCCTGTAACAAGCAAGGAGGAAGTGTGTGGATCGTTAAAATCAATAAATAAAAACTACACGATTAACTTGATCTATAGTTTCCCTGTTTTATTTGCCCTGATGAATTATCTTGTTTCCATTATTTTACATACAAAAGGTTTTAACAAGTTTCAAAGATCTAAACAAACAAAAGAAAACGAAAAGGGGCCGGCCCGCGATTATTTAAAACAAAGTACATTCTTAGTTTGAAATATAAACCTTTGCATTATGAGTTTCACACCCAAAATTGGATGGATCCGATGATTACATTGATAATTAGTTCTATTCGTTCTACATGTTCTTGAGAAAAACACTGGTCGCTGGTGGGTTGGTCATCCGCTTAAGATAGTTCGTAGCTAGGTAAGGGGGAAATGTTGAATTTACATTACCACCCGGGGTCTTCAAACGATCACGTCGGGTAGTAGAAACGTTTCTTCTAATGTGACCCACGGAACAGGAAGGGGGGGGGGGCACGAGATGGGAGCAATCAGTCTCTCCCTGTCATCGACCCTGTCAAAACAGGGGAGTTGCCCAGCACGCTGTATTCGTGGAGTCAGCCAGGGTCTGGAGCTCGCGAATTGCGCGGCAGGACGCGGATGATTTCTTCATGATAACATTTAAAAGAGAAAAATTTCGAAGGCAAATAATTAAACTATGCAGACAGACTAATCTACTAGGATTGACTTGAGGGATAGCATCCCTTATACAAAGCGACTACATAGTGGTTAGCGGTCGGATGAAGTCTTGCAGAGTCTGCCGATTCGCCGATACTCGCTGGAGATCTGTCTGCAGGCGCGACGCGAGTTGATCTGTGTCGCGGCAAACCGCGTCTCGTAATTAAAAGTGGCCGCCGGCTCTTACAGGTGGAGGGGGGTCTGGGCCGCCGAAAGATTCCGAACTTGAACGAATGCGGGCGGAAAAAAACTCTGGCAGTAGTTTTGAAGTTGGCATCACTGGGTGACAGTAGAGAAATCTGTCGGAGGGGTCTGAGTTGAAAACAATCGACTCGCATCTCGGCGTCCATATAACTCAAGGGAAAGCAGGTGCTGCTCTCTGGCGCCCTAGAGGGTAGGCTAGCGGAGAAGTTCGCGACTTGGTCGCTAGGTAGCGCTTGTGCTCAGTTTTAGGGCACTCGTTTTTGCGCGGAGACCTTGAGAACCGTCACTGTTGCCCAGGGGGTTACGACCGGTCATTGGTCTTACTTGGAACTGAGAAGGGGGGGGGGGAGGGTAAAATGCAACGCTGCTGGGAATCTCCGCCCCGTCGTGGCTGCAGAGGAGCGAACATAACACTAATACGTGATGAAAAAGGCCAATCTCAGCTCGTCTCTGAGAACTGGTCGCCTGCAAGCTACAGGCTTGTCTATGCAGTTAGGGTCACGAAGAGAAATGATATTACAGGCTTGAGGCGTGACTGAAGGCGGGGGAAAGTGTAAGCTGTCTGCCAGTCAGGGATTAGGCCAGCAAACTATCCGATACGCCGATGGGAAAGGGGCTTCAGAGCACTGAGACAAAGTTTAACTCAGAGGAGTACACCAGACTAACAAAGTAAAATCACACTATAGTAGAGCAAATAAAATTTCCACACAAAAAATTTAAATCATAATAAAAATTTAAAATATATCGTGTCGAATTTACTAATTAACGGCACATACTCCCCTGCTTAAATGCGGAGCATATAGGGGAAAAAAAAAACTTACACTTCTTAGTAAAACTAGTACCAGGTTCGCCTGTATCCTACTACTAACAAAAAAAATATGTTGAAAAAATCGAAGGTGTATATAATTGTCTAAATCACCCTTAGCGGTGAATTATGTAATTAGGAAAGTTGATCTCAGATGTTGGGAATGGTGTCACGTGACAAAACTCTAAACATGGGCGCTGTGAGGCGGGCCAAAAACACTGGGCCGGAACCGGAACTTGGTCCGTCGGGTGCCAGTTATGAAAGGCGGGGATTTGTGTACCCCTGAAAATAATGAAAGTGGGAATGTAAACCCCAGTACAATAGCCTTTCCATAAGAAGCCGAAGGCATTGGGACTTAGCCCTGCACAGTCAGGCGATGGAGAAGACGGTCAAATTTGCTGCTTGCCCGAAGGCGAAACAGAACCTCAGTCCCCGAGTGACACAAGACCTAAGGGTGGAATTCCCTTGGCGGAATTTTAAATGATTGGGGATGAAAACCCCAAAAGATCAACCATCCGTAGGAAAGAATTAATGTAAAAATATTAAATATTCGACAAATTAAAAAATTTCAGTGCATACCACTCTGATGTTTATTATTATTAACTAATATTTATTATTTAAAAGATTTCTGCAAACAAAACGATAAATTAACGACTCTTAGCACTCAAATTTAAATTATTTAAAGAAATGTAAAATGCAATAAACCAACAATTATAAATCAAAAAGGGATAAATTATAATGGAGCGGTTAGATCTTCCATGACTGCTTATAGGCTTCGCACTGCCTGAGAGGGGGTTTGAACATAGGCCGTCCAAAGGTGAGTGGTGGGAATGTAACCCAAAGAACACTCGAAAATGGTCATGAGATATTTCACTCAGAGGACCTTGGTCATGGCTCGTTGGCTCAGAGGACCCTAACTTTTGCGCCGCTCGTTGGCTAGCTTGACCTAGCTCCTATTTTAGAAAAACACATAAATGAAACCAGTTTGCCGTCTGGAAGTCACGTAGCTCTTACTTAAATAAACAATCTCATTGATAACGATGTAAAAGAAATACAACTTTGGGGTAGAATGCAAAAGAAAAAAGAAAAATGGCTAGATGTGACAGCTTCAGTGCTCAGACTCTATGTACGTCACTGTACATCACATTTACGTGCAAGGGAAAATAAATAAATAAACATGTACAAGTGTTAATGCAAAATCAGTACAAAAACACTACAAACATTATTCTTGCTTACTTAACGAATTATGGTTATTAAAAAAAAGGAACGTAATCAGAAATTAAATATATAAAATCGTGGAACAAGATTCATGAAGATTCAAAAAATATCAGAGAGGTATTTCTGAGTAAAAAAAAAAACATTAAAACTATTTACGTCAAGTAGCTTGTTAAAGACTGAAATAAGGTATGTAAAAATTAAAAATTAAAATATCTTAAATTACCTAGCTTGTGCTAGCCTAGAAACGGGGTGCTCAAACATACCCAAATTAATTAAGTGGACCTCGCGTTGGGGGTTGAAAGTATTTCACCCTTCTCGATGATTACCTTAAATATTAAAATGAGACTAGTCACCTCGTAGCTGCTTAATTTAGGGGGAATGCTTATTTTATATGTGCGTGATTATATTATTATTATTATTGAGCAAAAAAAAGAATGCCTGTTGCCCTACTACTTGTAATAAAGCAGAATTAATTACATGACCTTTGACTTTAATACTTTATAAGTTTGAATTATTTAAAATAAATCCTTAAAATCATTTCATAAATAAAAAATTAAATTTAAAGCTTAACCTTAAAGTACTTGTAAGCTTACAACTATTTATGTCTTTGCTATATTAATGAAATGAAATTCATCCTGTTGATCTCAGATATTGGATATCGTGTAGGAACACAAAATGGGCGCTGTGAGGGAGGCCGAAAAGCACTGAGGCCGAAACAAGGGAAATGCTTCCTTGAGCACTCAGTGATATATGGGGATTGGAACCCCTGTAAATGGGTATGGTAACCCGTAACTTACAAACTAAATTTGGGAATATAACCCCTGTACATAATTGTTTCGCTGTCCATAAGAAGTCGAAGGCATTGAGTCATAGCTCTGCACAATCTGACGATGGATCAGACGAATAAATGAATTTAATGACTTGCTTAAAAAGCGAAGTACACCTCGGTCCCGGATACCTACATTTATTAACTCACATAGGCTCAATATGTTCAAGTTCTGGCGGTTGATCAGACCATCAGGCGGAAGCAGAGAGACCTACGAGGGAATTTCACCCCTGAGTTAGTTCGGGTTCGAAACCCGAAAGATCAACGAATTTGGATGAAAAGTGGATAATAAAAAAAAATTTAGATGTTTTAAAATTACATAGCTGTACACCACCTTATAAAGGAAATTAACACCGATCCAAAAAATATAAAAGTTAATAAATTGTTTACTCAAAATTCATAATTACAAAAATATTATTTATCCTTTACCTTGCATTCTTAGATTAATTGGTAAATTGCTCATAGAAAACTCGACGTTAAAAAAGGTATAGTACTCTATCTTACAATAAATTCCTCACCTCATGGCTAGCGTAAAAAGTATTGGGGATTCAACCCGTGTATATAAACAATTTAATTCAGTAACCTTTCCTTAAAGGCATGAGTGATTGCACCTCTCGTTGGGTGATCACGAAATAAATCTAAACAAAAGCTTGGCACATGGATGTGTGTGCTAACACAATGAAATGGTACGTATAAGTATATTCACGTTGCTTGTGAACGATGCAATAGGATTAGAGTACTAGTTAAAATTACTTATGAGCATATTCTTACTTTATATTATGTAATGAATGGACCCTTTATAAATTTATTTTATGTACTATTAAAATACTTAATCGTTAATTTTAAGATACTTAGAAATAGTAAACAATGGAAGTTTCTTAACCTTAGCTAAAACAAAAGGTTTATATTATAATATTATTTGTATTGTTAGTATTATTATAAGGTATATATAAAATTATTATGTTATAATTTGCGTTTCCCTAGATTAAGAAAATACTTTGCTGCTAGAATTAATGCAGTATAGATTATTTATAGTGCCTGTTTTGTGACATAAAAATTATATAATTAGGACATACAAATCATGGGTAGTTTGTTTACAAAATACGTGGCCCATGGGTGGAACACCCGGGAGAGGAGAGGGGGTTCCGCGCGGTTGGCGGCCCTGTCATGTGGAGAGATAACATGTCGGCGCGCGGAAGACGCCGAGAGACAAAAACAAAAAATACCACGATGTCCGAAAGGACTTCTATGATGAGTTTTTTACAAGGATGGCCTGGTTTGCAGGCGGATGTGCTATAAAAAAACACAGATAAAAGGAGGAATTTAGACAAACTCAGGGCACTGTCGGCCGTGAGCAACAAACTAGATTGTAACGCATTGTTTCGCTGCCGGACACGGGGGCAACGACATGACCTTGTCTCCTCCAGCCGGTGAGGCGTGAAGGGGAGGGGTGAAGAGCATGACAGGAGGAATGACACGCGTGCCTGATAAGGCACGCTGTCTGAGGGGCGTCGCACCGACGGGGCCGCGCGGTGTCTCACCACGCGCAAACTCAATTACAGTGGGACGTAAAACTCAAAATAAATTTTAAAATAGCAAAGCAATATAACTACCGGGTGTACCAGCGATCAGTTTACAATATTATTACAAAATTGCTATTATCAAAAATTAATTTAAAAAATTTTTTTTACTTTTATTTTTATTTTAGATATGCTTATATTATTCAGGTATGCCTATAGACCAAGGAAACCATGCTCTGCTACCAAGTTGTAACACCCCTCGTGCCTCACAATTGAATTATTTTTAAAAGGAGCCTTGGAAACTGCTGGGTAAGAAAAATAAGTTAAATAAATTGAATTACCAGAGGCGACACGAGGTGGGGAACAAACAAAATTTAGGAACTTCCTGTAACAAGCAAGGAGGAAGTGGGTGGATCGTTAAAATAAATCTATAAAAACTACTTGATTAACTTGATCTATAGTTTACCTGTTTTATTTGCCCTGATGAATTATCTTGTTTCCATTATTTTACATACAAAAGGTTTTAACAAGTTTCAAAGATTTAAACAAACAAAAGAAAACGAAAAGGGGCCGGCCCGCGATTATTTAAAACAAAGTACATTCTTAGTTTGAAATATAAACCTTTGCATTATGAGTTTCACACCCAAAATTGGATGGATCCGATGATTACATTGATAATTAGTTCTATTCGTTCTACATGTTCTTGAGAAAAACACTGGTCGCTGGTGGGTTGGTCATCCGCTTAAGATAGTTCGTAGCTAGGTAAGGGGGAAATGTTGAATTTACATTACCACCCGGGGTCTTCAAACGATCACGTCGGGTAGTAGAAACGTTTCTTCTAATGTGACCCACGGAACAGGAAGGGGGGGGGGGGGGCCACGAGATGGGAGCAATCAGTCTCTCCCTGTCATCGACCCTGTCAAAACAGGGGAGTTGCCCAGCACGCTGTAGTCGTGGAGTCAGCCAGGGTCTGGAGCTCGCGAATTGCGCGGCAGGACGCGGATGATTTCTTCATGATAACATTTAAAAGAGAAAAATTTCGAAGGCAAATAATTAAACTATGCAGACAGACTAATCTACTAGGATTAACTTGAGGGATAGCATCCCTTATACAAAGCGACTACATAGTGGTTAGCGGTCGGATGAAGTCTTGCAGAGTCTGCCGATTCGCCGATACTCGCTGGAGATCTGTCTGCAGGCGCGACGCGAGTTGATCTGTGTCGCGGCAAACCGCGTCTCGTAATTAAAAGTGGCCGCCAGCTCTTACAGGTGGAGGGGGGTCTGGGCCGCCGAAAGATTCCGAACTTGCACGAATGCGGGCGGAAAAAAACTCTGGCAGTAGTTTTGAAGTTGGCATCACTGGGCGACAGTAGAGAAATCTGTCGGAGGGGTCTGAGTTGAAAACAATCGACTCGCGTCTCGGCGTCCATATAACTCAAGGGAAAGCTGGTGCTGCTCTCTGGCGCCCTAGAGGGTAGGCTAGCGGAGAAGTTCGTGACTTGGTCGCTAGGTAGCGCTTGTGCTCAGTTTTAGGGCACTCGTTTTTGCGCGGAGACCTTGAGAACCATCACTGTTGCCCAGGGGGTTATGACCGGTCATTGGTCTTACTTGGAACTGAGAAGGGGGGGGAGGGTAAAATGCAACGCTGCTGGGAATCTCCGCCCCGTCGTGGCTGCAGAGGAGCGAACATAACACTAATACGTGATGAAAAAGGCCAATCTCAGCTCGTCTCTGAGAACTGGTCGCCTGCAAGCTACAGGCTTGTCTATGCAGTTAGGGTCACGAAGAGAAATGATATTACAGGCTTGAGGCGTGACTGAAGGTGGGGGAAAGGGTAAGCTGTCTGCCAGTCAGGGATTAGGCCAGCAAACTATCCGATACGCCGATGGGAAAGGGGCTTCAGAGCACTGAGTCAAAGTTTAACTCAGAGGAGTACACCAGACTAACAAAGTAAAATCACACTATAGTAGAGCAAATAAAATTTTCACACAAAAAATTTAAATCATAATAAAAATTTAAAATATATCGTGTCGAATTTACTAATTAACGGTACAATATTGTTGAAGGTTTGAGGTCTGTTAAAGGAATGTTATTTTCTGAAGTAGAAACCATAGAGGTTGGTTCCACACCTCGTTTTGATCATTTTTCTTTTTTATTTATAGTAACTTTTACTTTAGGTGTATTTCTAACATTTGTACTCAATACCAGCTTTATATTGGTTTTTGAATTGAAATTTATTTGGGTGCGATGATAGTAAGATTTTAAGGCCGAATTTTTATGCAACGTTTTCGTGAAAAATTGTAGCGAAACTTTTCAGACGCGAAAAGGACAGAGAATAGGTACTTGGCCAAAGAGATATAAAGAGAGAACTAGGTTATTTATGTTGCTGGGATAGTTTTAGTTCTCCTTTTTGTGCGATAATTCGTCCCCACCCAACCAACCAAAAAAAAACTGATAGAGCTGGAAAGAATAAGAGACAGAGTGTGCGCACGCGCTTGGTTAAGAAAATAGATGTTGGTATCCTATAAAGTAAGCTGTGAGTGCCTTAAATTTTTTATTTGCTACTAGAGCGCTTGCTTTGCTCCTTGTTCAACTAGCAGCGTAGTGAGCGCTGTTGAGTCAGTCCCTGTATAAATAGAGCTACCTGCTATGAATTCCATATTTCGTTTAGAGATTTAGCGTGATCCAAATGGCAGAATATTTTGAAGGAACAGAACAGTAACACGCACAGTTTTTTTCCCTAATGGTGTGAGTATTTAACAGTGAGTTATATTTATTGTTATTTAGTCATTATTAGAAAAAAAGTCTTCTTTCACCCTTTCTCTCTTCCAGCCGTTTTATACCTTACGATATACTTACGAGTCAAGGTTTGAATGGCCAGAGATGTTTTAATCTATCACGTGTTCTGAAAAACATGTGTATTTTTTCCCACAAATAGTTTAAACAGTTATTTACTTAGTGTAATATCATGATCGTAATTGTCACCATTTACATGTCTTTTACACCCAATAACTGTTGAATATTTTTCTAACAGAAAAACAAATGCGAGGGAGGAAATGAGTTAAAACGTAAGGGAAACCTCTTAAAAATTATGTCTAATAACAGCAAAAAAAATCTTTAAAAAAAGCTTTTATTTAAACGATCTAAAAAGAATAAAATACATTTTTCCTTAAAAATTTTAATTATCAACTTATAACCTCATTATATACAATTTATATGATCATAAAAGCTTGTCGCGAGGTTTAATTACCTATCAGTATTTAATTAAATTGAAATTGAAAATACAATAAACTTAGCAGATTAATTTACATAATAAAATTGGTACTAGTTTATTTACTAATCGCGTGACAAGCTTTTATGATCATATAAATTGTATATAATGAGGTTATAAGTTGATAGTTAAAATTTTTACGGAAAAAAATATTTTCTTCTTTTTAGAGCGTTTAAATAAAAGCTTTCTTTAAAAAGTTTTTTGCTGTTAATTTATTTTTTATTTTTTAGTTATCACTGGCTAAGTTTGTCAGTCTGTTCATCTCAATCAACGCATCATTGTTGCAAGGCCGTTTGCCGGTTAATTTCGAAGTCCAGCTCTTCAATAAGGAGACCTTCTAATGTTTTTACCCTACTTAAATATTTGTTTTTCCTATTTTGTTCCCACGAGTACCGAAGAAATATTCGTCGACAACCTCCCAGAGCTCCGTTTAGAAGGGTAAGAGCTAATACACAACAGGGTTCGCCCAGGTGCCCTGAGGTGGTACGTTCACATCATATTACACCCCGATGCCACTCAGTCCTCGGCACGGCCTCTTCTTGACTTGGGTGTTTGGGAGAATGCGCCACTTATTTCAGCTTGGAGCTTACTTGTGCCTGACGAAACAGAGTTCCGAATTTGATTTTGGAGTTGTCCTTCTCCTAGACAGGTTGCAGACCAATGCTGATGACGCCCATCTCGCCAAATTACACAAGTCAGACTTATTTCAGCTTGGAGCTCACTTTTAAATTTACTCCCAATCAGCCCTTTCATTTGTTACCCATATTGTAGAAGTGCATTAAAAATAACTACTCCGCCATCGTGGATGGTCCGCCATATTGGATTTAGAATGACGCCAAATTATTTTTCGAGTTACTCTCAACAAGTCCTTTCATTTGATATCCATATTGTAGAAATGCATTAAAAATAACTATTCCGCCATCTTGGATGGTCCGCCATATGGGATTTATAATGATGTCACAGAATATCGTACATTTTCATCCAAACTAAACGTGTATACAAAATTTCAGCTCAATCGGTTGAAGATATCTACTTCAAAATTGAGTTCAAAGATTCCAACCGAACAAACATACTTACATACATACATACATTGCAAGTTAAATAAAAGCTATTAAAAAACGAAAACTACGTGGCAAAGGAGGGTGATTGTAACATCTAAAGTTGGAGTTATTCTGCTAAGAGATTGGTTACCAAAACATACCGTAGCAGTGTATCAGTTTGTCTTATAGTTGGAAAAGAACTCACCACAAATAATAATTACAATTTTTTTCCACCTGCAGATAAGTAAGCTTAAAAATAAGAAAAATATTATAAATAAATATTTTAAAACAAATAAAAATTAATGTTTGAATATTTTGTATTTAATCATACTTTTTTAGAAAATGAGCGTAAAGTTTATATTTTTAGAAATTATAAAAAACTAGTTATTTTTTTCTTCAAAAAAAGGATAATTATACCCTACACATGATTTTATCAAAGTTACCTGTTGCTTAATATATCAAATTTCTTAACAGCCGGTATGATAAGTTGAGGCAATGGCGCTATTAGGGCGTAACTAAAAGTGTTGAACTCAGAGAGTAACAAAAAGTGCAAGACGTATTTATTTAATATCATATTTTAGATACTAAATTACTTGCCTAAAACACAATTGGTAGCAGCAAAGCTCGATGTCATGCTTGCATTATAGCAGCATACTTACACCCTTGTATACTTTCGCACTTGCATACTCGGATCTTACATATTTTATACATAAGCATGTACCCTAAAAAAATAATTTTCCTCTGTATGTATGTGAAGTTTCACTTTTAACGCGCGTGGTTGCCACGCCCCCATTTTTTATTTCAGGAACCGTCAGAATTGTGAGAAGGTACATGACACAGGCTATATCCACCTCCATTACTCTTTTTTCTCCCCCGTGTTCGCGTGGCTGCAGTGAGAGGGGCGGAGGGGAAGTTATTGTGTTATCTCGCTCGCGCGTGCCTCGCGTAATTGCACAGCTGACTGGCGGGCGGCGGATGACGAAACACAATATTTGTTCTGTTCTGGCTGGCACCAGCCCTTTCCACCCCGAAACCCTCCACCAACCCCCAACACACACACTCGTGTACCTCGACAAACCAACCCACCCCTCGGTTGAAACGTGCCTTGACGGCTGCTCGGTACCTTGCCCCTGCCAGGCAAAGCGCGCGCGCGAAGTCGCGGTCGCTCGCAGTTTGCAAGCCAAACCGCGCGCGCGTTGTTTGCGCGCCAACACCGCTGTAGCAGGGGGAGCCTCGGAGAGGAACTGACAGCCAGAAACACTGCGCGAGTGCTCTTGCCGCGTGTGTTCCGTTACCGACAAGAACGCACGGACCTTGCAATTTCCGCGCCATAAAACAAAGGATTTTCTACCGTACACCGTTTGAGGTTTTTTCCATCAACATAAATGAACGTACTCTTTTCGAAATACGGATATTAAAAAAAAGTCCCAGTTTCTGGGATTTATTATAACAGTTTAATTTAGACTGTTTACAACTAAACTTACATCTAAATGAAGGTTAACTAACATAAATTTTCTTACAAATTTTCAAAATGTGCCCTTTTAGTTATACGGCACACATTCAAACTAAAGTCCAATACTTCCAAAAAACAATGGTTAAAGTCCGGAGTAATAGCAGCAATGGCCTCTTCAATTCTGTGTCTTTACTGTTGCCAATCATTAGGTAACGGAGGAACGGAGACACGATCTGTCATAATGCTCCAAATGAAAAAATTGCATGACGTAATGTCAGATGAACGTTGAGGCCATTGAAAAATAGCTCTATCGTCTCGACCATTACGACCAATCCAACGGTCAGGGACTTTGACCGTTAAAATTTAAACTGAACGCACGTTGAAACTTAGTTACAGATTCACTGTTAGTAAATTGCACAAGACAAAGTGCTTTAAGTTCAGGAGGGGCCATTTAACGTAGGTGGCGCTACAAGCGAGAAAAAAACAAAAAACAAATCAGTACTCGCGCATGCGTTTATCTAAAACTGTTTGAGTTACTCTTTAATTCTGACGCTAAACCAAAACTCTACAACTCTTAAAGACTATACTATAACATTTTATAACTGGGATATATTTTTACGTACATAATGTATTTCAATGTTTATTTTTTTACTGAACTTTATAAGCTGTGTAATGAAAAATACACTCAAATTTAATTAAGAATTCTCAAAAGTAGTACCAATGGTCAATTAATTATTCTACCACTCTTGTTTTGTTAATTGTGTTCGCAAGAAACTTCATGTGGTAGTTACAGTTGGTAAACCGTACGGAAAGGCATTTTCATGGCGGGGAAAGCAAGGACGGACGGAGAAGTTGCCTAGAGGTAGAAGGAGTAGTCTGAATAACTGTATGATAGTGAAGGATGTGTTGACCATAACTTTAATAAAGAGTCGTAAATGAAAAAAAAAGCACGAAGTTAATTAAAATAAGCTAGTGAAGAACTTGAAACGAGAAAAATCTGTAGGTGCAGATGACAGACAGAAGGGATCTTCACCAGTGCGGGTGAACAGATGTTTGACCCGCTGTAAGTGAACTCTACGAAAAAGGCCAACTCCACAAGGACTTGACCATCATGATGTCGTTCCCGAAGAAAAATATCGCCTTTAAATACAGTAACTTCACGTGATTGATGGTATATTTTGATTAATTTTTTTTTTACTTACTTTTGGATTTATATTTATTAAATACCAACATAGATTATTTATTTACGTACATATTCAATCCCAAAGTAAAATATTAATTACTTAACCCAAAGTTCGAATATGGGTTAAAGTATATTATTTTACACTAAAAATCGGCATAAAATTATTGTTACCCATACGTGAGTAAATTTGGTGTGTTGCTAATGCCATATATATATATATATATTTTTTTTTTCATTTTCTTTTAACATGCATTTTTCTTATACAATTTTTATGGATGTTTGTAATATTATATTCGGAAATGTGCACCACATATATAAGAGATGACTAAGGCGATCCCGTCAACAGCAAGGTCATTAAGGACATATACGTTGTTTTTTTTTTGTAAAAGAAACATGTAAAATTTGTGATATTTTAAACTGTTTTACATGTACGTGAAAACATTTGTATCACTACATAAAAAGTGTCCGCAGTTATACTGGGTTCAAATTCTTACCCGGGTACTTTTGCTTGATGTTGTCCCAGTAACTCCAGTAATTAATGTTATATGAGTAGTATGTTTTGGTTCCTCCGGGGACAGGCTAAAGGGTGTGGTGCTTGGTGCCGGGGTCCGCCATCTTGGATTGTGACGTCACGGCGGCCATCTTGGATGTGTGTGGCCTTGAACTTTGACCCTGACCTTGAAAATTGACCCTCAAAAATTGTCAAAAATTGCCAAAATTGGTTAAAAATTGCCCAAAATTCCTCAAAAATCGCCAAAATTTCTATTTTTGTGGAAAACAATTCCGCCACAAAATCTCAAAAATTTGGATGAATTAAAAATTTCTCTTTTCGAGGGAAAAAATTCCCGTTCCGAGGGAAAATATCCCGCTTTTAGTCCTTAAAAATCACGGCGGCTAGAAATGTCCATATAGAGGCTTAAGCATCCATGTCTAAAGCCTCCGGTAAGCCATTTCTAGGAATAAGGATACCATGACCGCCATCTTGAATTATGTCGTCACGATTGCAATTTCCGTTACGGCCGCCATCTTTAAAATCTTTATTTATTATCCGATTTTATTGAAAATTTTTAAAAAACAAAAAAAAATTATAATAGAAAATTAAAATTAACAAACTTTTATGACACGGAGCTCGGAGTCCTCGATTCGTACCCGACTAGTGCAAAAAAATAAAAATGGCGACCTATCCTTCCCCCGTGGGCAGGCAGACTGGCCCCCACCACTTTGTTAATAGCATATATATCGTCAGGTAACATGACGTCACATCCGCCATCTTGTCTTCGTTGCTGGAAGCCATCATCATTGTATCGATGGCTAGAGTGCGCTGACGCCATGTTAGTTTAATTCTTATCCGCCAGAGTGCAGTAATCATTTATTATTACTGTGACACCCGCCATCCTGTCATTTGGACACCGTTTTGAAAATCCGTAAATTTAATGCTAGAGATTCGGGAAAAAGTTCATAATTCATTAAAAAATTCGCGCATTGAGAAAATTATTGATTCCTGTCCTTGGTTCGATCCCTGACCGATGAAAACAACTTTAATATTTTTAAAAAGTACCACTAAAGTGGCAGGTTTGAGAAAATAAAAACACCGCAAGTTCTTTTAAAAAAACTTTTATTACACAAACACTAAACTACTATAAGTACAAAAAAAATACACAGACAAATTACTAAAGTTTTGTGGATCTCTCGATTCAAACAGTCTTCTTATTGTACGGACTAAGTCCTTTACATGTCCGTAAATGTCTATTCAGTTTATCAGGTCGACATATTGGTACACCACAATTTTCACACAAAGACGAATTATCGACTTCATTAAAAGGACAGTGATATATTTCGTGTCGTTGTGCACTTTGAATATTTGCTAATGTTTTGTAACAAAATATACAGCTTGATTCCGATGAATGTAGAGCCAGTCTATCACAATTCCGGAGGTGTCGTTTTAAACTACCATAGATTATAAACTTGCTTAAACATCTGTTGCACTGGTATTTAATGCGTTCAGAGTTATTACTACAATTGTGTATTACATAATCCCGTAATTTCAAGTTTTTGATCTCCTCACAGTACGTGCAGTTGGGTGATGGAACACCATTGGATGCTCCTTCTTTCAGCAATGACAAGGGCACTGTTGACAACCATTGTAATACTGCTGAAATGTTAACTTCTGAAGCCTTTGAGGTCTGTGCTGCGGAAGATGTTGCACGCGTCGAGATCTCCTGCTGTGCTGAGAGAGCAGGTGTAGCTGTAGGCGTCGTTGTACCTAAAAATTGTAGAAATAAAAAACACACAAGTTCAAGTTTTACACATTTATTTATAAAACATACACAAATACACATTAGGTTAAATAATCAAGCATTTACACAAGCAAAGTCTTTAATGCCGAACGTACTGCCTCGTCGACTCCGGTTCCAACTGCCTCGTCGACTCCGGTTCCAACTGGTTCGCAGGCCACGGGATCAGGAACACAGGTTTCCAGCTGGTCATCTTCTGCGACGTCGACAACTCCGGCAAGACATGGTCGATGACGTCTGTGACCACGTCTGTACCTTGGCTTTGTCCCAGGGCTAGTTGAGACAGATTCACCGCCTGAACTTCGACGTCGAGACGCACGTCGTTTGGACGTCTGCATAGTAGCATCACATGTCGTATCAGTTTGCAACAAGCCCATGTTTGGTTTTGCACGTGCAGACGAGGCGACTACCTCAGCGATGCTAGCAGGAAGGATTGTGTGTGGTCGCATGTAATAGACGGCACAGTTTCCAGGTTCGCAACAATCTAATAGCTGCTGAGTCAGTTCGTAGGACACAGGAAAGTGCGCAAACCGCCAATGCTGAGCGCCTCCATCACAGGTTTCAGTATATGTACGTAGATACCCGGCATCCCAGTAGCTGTACTCGACACTGCTGAAGCTAGGTCTTACGCTCACGTACACGTTAGCAGGATGAAATGTAAACATCTTCTTGCAGGTCGAATGTCAACTGAGGCCACGTATGGATGTATACCATTTATATATCCAGGCTCCTACTAACACTGTGTGTGCCATTTCTGCATAAACTGCGAGTTTGTACAGGCACAGACACGTTCAAACTTGTCACCTGGCTGTACGTCATACATTTAACTAAGCTTGCGCAGGGAAGGACAGCCATAGTCGGTCTGTAGGTCTACAATTGCAACTGGCACATCACAAAACTTGCTCAGCCATTTCTTCTGTTCAGGTCCGGCAACGTAAATTATTTGGTTTTGAAATAATAAATCTTCAATAGTGTTTTTCACTTGGTGGTACGGAATTTTTCCTTCGTCCGACTCTAGTCCTTGATAATATTTACATAGCCATTCATTCGACCGTTTACTTTTTTCGTCTAGTAGTTTCCAAGGATACGGAGGTCGGAAGCTGCGAGTTCGAGTCTTGTCTCCGGAGGTGACGCTAAATTCCTTGAGCACGAATTTATTTTGACTCTGGAAACCTTGGAGGTTGCAGTACAACTTGTCGCTAGCAATGCTCGGTCGTAACTAATTTATCATCGAAAACGAAACAGTATTATATCAGAATTTTCACAAGTTTGTCTCGACAATTTTACGGTGCAAGCCGATCGTGAAGTATCAGACAAAAAGCATAGGTGTTTGGTGGAATATTTCCGCTAGTCGTTATCTCGATCCTACAGTCGATGATGTTTGAATTTATTCGATCATCCTGTTTGGAAACGCCAAACACCATTAACAGAACCTTGTTCTTGAAACAGTCGGGACTAAGTATCGGTGACTGTCTCCGCCCATAGTGAGCTTGCTGAAATTTGGTGTACATTTGATATGCGAGAAGAAATCTTACATTTTCAAAGTCCATGTTCATGTCAATGTACGGATAACTTTCGCTGTTTAAAAATATTTTTACATTACGTATTTGACAGTTATCGAATAAGGAGCGACTTACTCCTGCATTGAATTGTCTTCCGGTCTGAAGCCCGACGATGATGTATCTTGGTTTTTCCGTAGCGAAGCTGGACTTTACTATCCAATTGATATGCTGACTATGAGGCAAGCCAGGATAAGTTTCCAGGCTCCAGGATCGGAATGGCACATCGAAGGTCTTGCCATTTTCTATGTTTTTCATCATCTTGACTCGTTCAACGGTGCTCACTTGGATGTGGGGCAGCATCCACTCGATAGACTGTAGTGTTAGCGAGACATCTTGAGGGTTTTCTGCGGCGGCGACAATTGCATTAATGTGCGTGTTGGCTAGAAGCAGTACGAGCTCTTGTTTCGAATTAATAATTATATGCTTGTAGTCCTCAGCGAATCCAAGAAGCATGGACAGAGGAACACAAACTTCGAACTTCCCTTCGGCATAAACCGGAAGCTTATATTCATCCTCGAGACCCCAACCGGCCATCTTTGCAGCAGTCAGTTCAATTGGCGTGAGCGAAAGGTAATTTTTCATAGCAGATGTTATGCCTAGATCTCTCGTCTGGTCTACGTCAACACCATTGAGAACATATGTAATGCGCTCGATTAGGTGAAGAATACCATTGCAGGATATTGATGTCGTTGTCGGGTGCGCACCATCCGATTTTGTCAGCGTGTGCCTTATACGTAGAAATGACTGCGAAGGTAAAGTACAAATATCTTGGTGCTGTACGGCAATGCGTACTTCCGATGGTAGTGTGTATGGTCCGAGCAGGAAAGGCTGGTATTCGTGCAATTCCATTTTCGTAATGCTGTCATCAAAAATGACCGGATCTTCCACGTTGAGGATTTCGTCTTCTATATTAATTCGGCACTTATCCAATACTGAGAAGATACTTTATGCTGTCAGGTGTTAATGCACCAATGTCTGGTAGAGAACTGTTCTTATTCACGCCAATGAGATTTCTTTTATAACTGTTGGGTGTTACGAACTTTATGCCCATCGCTTCAAGTGCAGACGTAATGT
Source organism: Bacillus rossius redtenbacheri (assembly GCF_032445375.1). Taxonomy (NCBI): domain Eukaryota; kingdom Metazoa; phylum Arthropoda; class Insecta; order Phasmatodea; family Bacillidae; genus Bacillus; species Bacillus rossius. The sequence goes on along the minus strand of NC_086330.1, from coordinate 166,973,048 downwards.
AATTTCTTCGTCTTGAAAATTCACCAATCGTTCTCGTTGGTAAACGATTCTGACGACGACTTTGTGTGCGTTCTTCACGACGACTGGAACGTAAATGATACTTTGCGGTACTTCGACCAGTTTATATCCAGGCGGGACCATCGGTGAAAATTCGAGCAGCATGTTGCTTAGTCTTCCGTTGAGATACGTTCCACTTGCCAAATTACAGTTTATTCTTATGACATTCACAGGCAAAATGTTTACTGCGCGCGTAGATTCGTACGTTCTTCCTGTATCATACACCTTTGATTCAAATCCGAGCATCGTACCTATGATCCCAGGTTTCGTAAAGTCGACATTTTCACTGCATGTTAGAATGCTTTTTTGAGTGTTTGGATTTCCACGCAGTTGAACGTCTACATCCTGTGGTAACCTATCCCTGATGTACTTTGCAATGTCGTCAATTTCGTAAGAGCCAACAGGTAACTGTATTTCATGAGCGGTCCCATCGCTTTTCAGGAGCAGATCTTGCAGTTTTCTTCGTCGATATTAGGTATGGCATACGATTGAAAATCTATGTGTCCGATACACCATTCTCCGTCTAAATCCAGAGGCGGAAAATGAACCGCCCGCAGCTCAGACGAGTGACCTGTCAAGGTAAGTGTTATCGACATGACTAATAAATTATCATCACTGAACAACCTTTAAGTAGCAATTTTTATCTGTCAGCTAATTTTTGTTTGTTAAAAAGCGAAGACACAAGTGTCCGCAGTTTGTTTGATTAGGCTTCTGTTCGGTTTCGTAATTGTAGAACAATGTAGTGGTTCGACCGAGGTACCGCCTAAGTTCTGGCGGAGGCCGTAAATTTCCAAAACTATCGTAGTACTCGGTCATTTTTCCAGTCTTTACATAAGCCACCCAGTGCGTACCGCGACCTGCCTACGTATCTAAATTAATGATGGCGCGCTCACGTGTCTTTGGCTTTCTGGGCAAAGTGTCTCGCATAAACACGCCGCGGAAATTTGGTATTTTCAGTTTTGGAGCGTATCTGATCAAATCTATATTGGTGAGCGGACGTTTCGGCAAAGAACTTAGGATTTTTTCATTCGTTTCTTCCTCATGCCTAGACCTGATTTGTGATGTTGCAAGTACAGTCCTGCACCGTTTTTTTTACCCATGGCAATGGCTTCCATGCTGGCATTGTGTCGCAGTGCTTCTTTTAACTGCTTGCGCTCATTCTTATAATGTGTTGACTGCCCGCACTATACCGCTCGTTGCACCGATGAGGCCGCCGAGAGCACCCAATGCAGGCAAAAGCAAAGGAAGAAATCCTCCTATAATCTTCTTGTCGAGAGTCTGTAATTTTTGCTTGGCTTTTTGCACGCCTGCACCAGTCTTGCGTTTGGTCTTGCGTGAGTTAGTCTTTGACTTTATGGAGCTGGCTCGACGAGCACCCAGTCCTAATTTGGTCTTTGCGATCATGATTTTATATACGCTCGATGCTGCGATTTTCTCTCCTAGTCCCGCGTTCGACGATTTACTTATATCTTCGCTTCCTGTCCAATATTTCGTCGGCCCGGTGTCTGGATTCCAGATCCTTGCTAAATGAAAATGCGATATCGTGCTGCTTGCACTTTTCGTCGAGATAATTAAAGCCCACATAACACGAGCTAACCTTTTCGCTAGTTTAGTGCCGGGGCCGCAGAATCTGTAGCCGGTAATGTGTAGCTCGAATGGCAGATTGTTTATCAGCGAGTTCACGAGTCCTGCGCCGATGTGTTTTTTGTTCTTTGTTCGAGTCATTACGCACAACTGACCAGAAAGTATAAATGTGTTTGATTTTATGCAATTTCGTCAGTACAATGCAAGTCGTCAAGCAAGAAGTGTGTTTGCATGTGCACATTACGCAATACGATGTATTTAGTGCGCGTAAATCACGACATGGCTTACTGTTGCCTTCTGCCGTACGTTGCATAATGGCGGGTCCGTCCAACTGCAGCAAAACATGCGTTCTGCTGAGTTTACTGGAGGAACCAAACGGACTTAGGTTCGAAAACGTTTACTTGTATTCCAAGTCGTTGCAACAGCCAAAGTACCAGTGCCTAGCTACGGTTTTACAATCGGTGGATGGTCTGGAGTATTTTCAACTTAATGATAATGCGGATGTGGTACCTCCAAACGAAATAAAAGCCAATTCCGTATTTGTTTTCGACGATGTAATGTGCGAGAAGCAAGGTATAATACAAGAGTACTTTTCCATGGGCAGACACGCCAAGGTAGAATGCGTTTACCCGTGTCAGACGTACAGTCGTATTCCAAAACATCTCCTACGAGACAACGCGAATGTCATAGTGCTTTTACGGATGGACGAACTTAATTTACTTCACGCTTATGACGATCACGTAACCACCGACATGATATTCCAGGAATTCAAAGACATGCACTCTTTGTGTTGGAAAGACGAACACGGATTCCTAGTTAAGGTCAAAGACTGGCCTCTATATAAGGGTAGGTACAGACGAGGTTTCGATCAGTTTATCTTCAAACATGAGTCATAGCATTTCAAAATTCGGTCGTAGCAGCAGACATACTATATGTCACTACTCCGATATCCGCAAATGCATTATACTACTGGCTCAAAAAGTAGAAAGTGTGAAAAAGGAATAACTAGAGTATCACGTTGCCATCGACCAGCGTGTGGAAGTCTCGGATTCTCACATTCGCGACATGATCGAAGTATCGAATGCACAAAGACGTGAGGATCTGAGGACTTTTCAAAGTAGTCTGAAAGCATCACTATCTCACTTGTGAAAAAATTCGGATTTGTCCAAACACAAGAAAGAAGTTTCTGCGAACGAATAAAAAAGTATAAAAGGAGGTCTTGCAATAAGTTTTCAGCCAGTACAATGTCGGACCTGGCCAGTGACCTTCATCGAGCTATACAGTCTGTCCGTGAAAAATATTTACTTGCTAGACCAGGGGTCGGCAACCTTTTGAGCCGGAAGAGCCAACAATTACAATTTACAAAATTTCAAAGGTTTTAAAGAGCCACAAAAATTTTTCTTGCCAAAAATAAATAGTACTTGTATAAATAGTTTTTTGATAAAAAAAACTAATCTATTTATTCATAAGAAAAATTTATTCATATATAAGTAGTGTTTTTTCACAACAAATTAGATAATATATATGGTCTTCTTAGATAATCACTTATTATATTAGTAAAATATTAAAACAATTAAACACTTACTTACAGCACTAACTTGTACTTCAATAACAATTAATTGCGCAAACACATTCAATGGGAGCAATGTCTTTGCATGGTTTTAGAAAGTTAGGATAAATTTGGCTCATAACATGTTGTTTTAAGTTTCAAATACGACTCTAAACTTTCATTTGTTAGTTGGCGTCTTACTTTACTTTTAATTATATTCATGCAAGAGAATGCTTGCTCGCACGAATATGTCGATCCGAAGATAGTCAGCACTCCAAATGCCAAGTTCTTCACCTCACTGTAGCAATCAGGAAGACTATTCCATGCGTCGAATATAAGTGCCTCAACTCGCGGCATTTCTTTTAAAGCTGTCCACATTTGTTGCGTTACGTACATACATTTCTGGACCTCCAACTCTTCCAACTTGCTTTTAAACTCTGTCAATTTTCCACTCCACAAAGCTTTACTTTTTAAATCAATCAATTGCATTCCTAGAGATCCAGTATCAACTCCAAATGGCTCAATGTGGATTTCGTTACCATTTGTGTTGAGAGGATTTACTATGAATGCTAGAGTGGTTTTGTTGGTTTTGAATTGTTGAAATCTGTCAAAAAATTCATTTTTTATTTTTTTTATAACTGTGCTGAAGTATTTCGTGTCAACAGTTGCACTGGTTTTATCGCGATATTGCTTAGAAATTGAAAATGAAGTAATTTACCGCTCTGAATATCTTCTGCAAAAATAACTAATCTTTCTTCGAAACTAACCAATTCTTCTATCAAAACATAGGCTGGGTTTCCCTTTCCTTGCAGTTTTAGATTCAGCTCATTTAATTTCGCTGTGATATCCACCATAAAGTAAAATTTTTGCATCCATTTTCCATCCTATAATTCAGGGTGATTAATGCCTTTTTCATTGAGGAATGTATTTATTTCATTCAAGCACAAAGCAAAACGTTTCAACACCTTACCTTTGGAAAGCCATCGCATTTTATTGTGAAGAAGGAGGTCGGAATACTGAGTCTCCATTTCGTTTAAGAATTCTTTAAAATGACGATGGTAGAGTGCTTTTGACAAGATGCTGTTAACAATCATGATTACCAAATTCATGACCTCAACTATTTTGGCCGGAAATGTTTGGGCACAAAGTGCTTCTTGGTGTATTATGCAGTGAAACGTAAGAATTTCGTGGTTTATTTTGCTCTGAAGAATCGTTGTTGTCCCTTTATTTTTCCCGTCATACTTCTGGCTCCATCAGTTGCTATTGAAACGATTTTATTTAAATCGATCTTATTATCTTCGAGGCATTTTTGCACGGCATTCGCTATATCTTCCCCTCTAGTTTGTCCCGAGAGTGGTAGCAATCCTAGAAGTTCTTCTTTTGGACCTTGGGAAGACATATACCTAACAAAAAGGGCAATTTGTTCCGTGTTCTTTATGTCGCAAGACTAATCTATAGCAAGTGATAAGGCAGAAGCCAGTTGAATGTCTTCCACCTGCAAATATGTTACATTTGAAGACATTTTTGCTATTCTGTTTTGTACTGTTTTAGCGGACAGAGGCATATCTTTAATTGTTTTTCAAGATTTCTGGTTTGTTTTTGAAATCACGAAACAGTTCTTCAGATGCACGTATGAAGCAATCATTGATATACTCACTATCTGTTAATGGTTTGCCTTTTTTGGCGATTTCTAGTGATATTGCGAAGCTTGCTAGATTAACATTACTTGTAGATTGCGTCCAGTTACTTAACATGGAACTTGATTGCTGTTTTTGTTTTTGGAGCTCGTCGACAGCTTTTTTTCGTTCTTCACCGACGGACCATAGAACAAGGAGGGAGATATAGAAGTGCGACTGATATGTTGGAAACTGAAACCATGTTTGCGCGTCAAGTGGCGCTATCAGTTAGGTGGGCCCGTAAGAACTAGAAAAGCGAAAACCTCGGGCGGATGGATAGCTTTAAATTGATAATTTAACTGGTTGATGACATATGGTTTAGTAAAATATAACAAACGTGGAAAAAAAAACAGGCTTACTACTAGTTTGTAATAAAAAAGTATTTTCTGTATAAATGACCTGGTGATGCAGTATTTCTGGTACGGAAATAAAGAGCCGCAGCTTCACATCCAAAGAGCCGCATGTGGCTCGCGAGCCGCAGGTTGCCGACCCCTGTGCTAGACGAACCAGACTTGCACGTGAGATGGCAAATGAGGAGATATTTAAACCAATCACTAGTCGTCTCGACGAACTTAAAAACAAGGAAGAACCAGCCATCATTGTGACAGAAGTTGAAGATGAAATGCCAACTGTAAAGAAGAGAAAGTATGAACCAGATCGAGAAGAAGAGGACTTAACAAGTACAGAGTCCATGCACAAGAAAAAAATACCGAAAAAGGGACATCTAGTTAATGCAATGGTCCGACCATACCTGATATCGTTTACGAGCCGAAATAATGACACGACCTACGGAGTGTACAGAAAACATAATAAGTGGTTCCTCGGTGCTAAAGAAATATACATTCTACCAGGAAATAGCTTGCGCGTAGAAGCGTTCAAAACGCGCGGGACTCAGGATCTGTACGAATTGCTGTTTTGCAGGGAGCCTAAAGGATATTATCACAAAGACTTACAAGAGTACAAAAAACTGCTAGAGCTAACCAATGCACATTATCGCGAAAACGATCCAGATAGTGGTGTATATAAAGACGAAGATCATGAAAAAACGACATTCTCGCTAATCTTTTAAGTGAACTAACGATACATGGTGAAGGTTTAAAAAAGGAAGAAAGTGATCACGTATTTGACTATGTATATTGGGACGCCCCAATGAATTAGTTGATCATCTTAGAATTCTACATGCTTCGCTTAGTGTAGGAAACTATTCGCACATCAACGAAAAAGTCTCCATACTTGAAGAACTGAGGAAAGCCGGCTACATACAATGAGTCAAACCGGAATCGCTTGCAAACTTCATGCTCCTGCTAGACGGAAATACCTTCGTCGCAAAGTCATAGTTCGTGGAATTGATGATTTATTCCAGGCGGACCTTGTTGAGATGATACCGTATTCCCGATTGAATAAAGGTTTCAAGTACATGTTAACAGTCATCGATATTTATAGCAAGTTCGCTTGGGCTAGACCTGTCAAATCAAAGACTGCAACTGAAGTAGCCAAGGTCATAAACAATATTTTGCGGGATGGACGTGTACCATCGCACCTGTAAATTGACCTCGAGAAAGAATTCTACAATGCAACATTCAAGGCTTTGATGAAGAAGTATGGCATCAGACACTACTCTACATTTAGTAACGTCAAAGCCTCTATTGTCGAAAGGTTTAACAGAACTTTGCGTTCCAAGATGTGGCGGCAGTTCACGGCTAACGGAAATTACAAGTGGCTTGACATCTTGCCGAAACAAATAAGCGAGTATAATTCCATGGTGCATTCTACCACGAAAATGAAGACAAAGGACGTAACGGACAATCGCCTGCTTCAAACTGTGTTTTCCAACACGAAGAAGAAAGATCCACGAAAGCGTAAAGCTAACGTCGCACATAGGGGTATTTCTTAAATTTAGCTGGCCAAAAGTCGAATTCTCAGAATTGCACTCAGGTAAAAAAAACGTTTCCTATAAAAGCTAAGTAGTTGGGCGACCTAACCACGTTGTTATCATTTCACCCACACCATTTTACAGATGGTAGTGTCAGTCGGAACTCGGGTATTGCTCGCAGTGGTTGTGTATACTCGATGTTCGTGCTTTAAAACTCAATATTGAAGTATTTATTATTGTATGTTCTATTATGAAAAGATGAATTCTGGTTATGGATTCTGAAACTCCTGGTAAGTAACTTTGTTTTTTTAGTCCAAATATTATAATTTTATACACCACTTTTTTTCTTTTTGACTTTAAAACAGGCTTTTAACTTCAGTTATTTTTATCCAAATTAGTAGTTTTGGGAGCCTTTTTGTTATACTGCCGGGCATTTCCCGGTTATGATGCTTATATATTCTCAAAATATATTAGTTATACTTTTAAGAAATGTATTTATTGGTTCCAACTAATTCCTACTCCTCAATGTAGAGTGATTTCAAATTTATATTATGAAAATGTGAAAAAAATCATACTTCCGATACATTTTATTTCTATTATTTCAGGACCTTCTGGAAATAGTTTGATGACTCGTAAGGTAATATTTGACATGATTAGATCACAAAATCATCTTAATTTTAATGGTTAATTAGAATACATCGAAGATTACTTGGTTTCACATAAAACTTATACTGAAGAACAAGTTACGGAAATAAAGCGTAATTTATTACGATTGAGATCAGAAATGAAAAATCGCTGGGTAACAGCAAAATACAGAAGTGATTTATTTGTAAAAAACAATGAAAAGTGGTTGAGCGGAGTGTTTAAATTACCTGTATTAGTGGCAAGAAGAAGACCGGGTAGACCAACAAAATCCTTTCAAGACATGCAAAAGATGCAAGACTGAGGGTATACGTTTGTCTGATAGCCCTGAGAAAATTATCTATGCAGCTGAAATGGATTTGAGAGCCCAAGGAAATAGATGTGCGTCAAATATACTGAAAGAGATTTCAGAAAGTAAGGATCGTGCTAAGGAGTATAGGAATTCAATTGAGTGTGACAAGGCACATGCCAAGCAAGTTTGTCCGGAGGAAGCACTAGCAATGTTTGTAGATGCTGATTTGTCAGGGACGCGATATGACAGAATCAGACAAACAACAGGAAATCTTCCCTGCTACTCAGTTTTTCAGCAATATAAAAAACATTGATATCTTTCCGATGAATCTTTCAACATAACTGAAACCAGTGCCGAAGTGAATTTACAAGGTGTTGTGAACCACACAGACGAAAGATTACTTTTACATTTAGAAGAAGTTTTGAAAACCCTTGACGATAGTGAAAATACTTTCCGGGGGTGTGATGGCTCACAACAGGCTCAGCTCAAACAAAAGTTTGAAAATTATAGCGGATGCGACTCACACATTTTTCAAAGTTCTTTTGTGGCTCTGCGTATAGTAAATTGAACGGAAAATAAAATATTGTGGCAGAACGCAACTCCATCGTCACCGCGCTACTGTAGACCTATCCGTATGCGCTTTGTAAAGGAGACAGTTTACATAACGAAGGAAGAAATCAGTTATGTGGAAAGTGCGGCAAATAAATTGGAACCAACAGTAACAATTGGTTGAAGACCATATATTGTAGAAAACAAGATGATGCTAACAATGATAGACTCAAAAGTGTGCAATGTGGCAACAGGCACAAAATATACAATTAGATGTTATATATGTGGAGCTACATCTAAAGATTTCAACTATTTGAATAAATCAAGTGAGATTAATGTAGATTCGTTGAAAATCGGTTTGTCTATTTTACACGCCAGGATTCGGCTATTTGAAAGCTTACTGCATACTGCTTACAAACTTGGCGTGCAATATTTACCCGCTAAATCTGAAGCAGACAAACTTTTAAAAGAACAAAGAAATAATTCAAGACGAATTTTAAAGCAAGCTAGTTCTCCGCGTAGATTTTCCCAAAGCTGGATCCGGTAACACTAATGACGGAAATACAAGTTGACGATTTTTTGAAGACCCTGAGTTGGCAGCTGAAATAACAGGCCTGGATGTTACTTTCATTCAAAAAGTATAAAAGTGATTCTTGAATGCATTTCAAGCGGTTACAAAATAGATGTGATAAAATTTCAAAAATTTACTAGAGAGACTGCAGAACTTTATATTGAACTGTACGGTAGGCATAACATAACGCCTACCATGCATAAACTATTGATACATGGTTCTATAATAATAGAGAATGCCCTTTTGCCTATTGTCTGAAGAGGCAGCAGAAGCCAGAAATAAGCATTTCCGTTCATACAGACAAAATTTCGCAAGAAAATTTAATAGAGTAGACAGTAATACAGATATTTTAAATAGGCTGTTGTTAACATCTGATCCCCTGCTTGCATCAAGGCGAACAATGATCAAGAAAAAACGAAATTCTTTTATGAAGGAAACATTGTAAATCTTGATGTGTGAAGAAAGTTAAGGCTTTTTCCATTTTATATTTATATTTTTAGTTTTAAACTATTATTATATTTTTTATTTTTATTTAAATAGTAGATATGTATATATTTGACCACTGTAATGATTAGCCTATATAAATTTTATTTACAAGAATTTTTCATTTTCTTTTGCCATTTGAAGGGTGCAGGGGAAAAATCAACAGGGTCCATAAAACTAAATTGTGCAGGAGAGAGAAAAGAAAGTTTGAAACGTTATAAGTGATATAATATAGTGTCCATGTTTGTATCAATTATTTAAAAAATTAGTTTAGACCTCGTTGTGTTCCCCTTGAAAATACAGTAACATTCTGTTTTTATTTTATTGCACAATTAATTATTTACTGAAACAGTGACTGGACTCTGTTGGTTATTCCCCTGGATTTTGTAATAGGCTCAATATATTTCTGGAAATATTGTTTATTATTGAATGTTTTATTAGACTATTAAGTCTGAAAACAACAAGAAACAATCTACAGAGTATATACCTTCGTTAAATTATTTGAGGTCAATGGTTTCTTTTTATGTTCAACTAACATTAAACAATATAAGATATAAAATTCTGATAGCAAAAAAAAAAGATGCTTTTCTATTTAATTGTGTGACAGTATCTTTCCACAGATATCTTTATAATATTGAAATTATCAGCACACATCTAGATATCACTTTCCTCATCAGGGATGTCATTATCATGGCTGTGCTGATGAATAGCAAGAAGTTGTCTGTAGTATTCCTTGGATCCCTCATCTTCACAGAACTTTTACAGGATTTCCAGGTCTCGACACTTCTCATTGGGCAGAGGAATAGTTGCAAGGTAGAGCTGGGCAGGTTCTTGAAGATTTGACAGTGTGGATTTTTTCTGCCGCTTCTTCAATTGATCCTTTACAAGTGCAGAGAAGAACACTCCATTGTACATTTCTCTGTGATCTACGGTTTTTGGATCTAATTGAACGAATCTTAGCTGTTTTACTGGCCTTATAGCAAAAGGAAGCTTCTTCTTGTAAAATTTTGAAGAAAGAAATCCACCCCAGGCTTTGAACATTGGTTGGCCACATGATACAACAACAAACGGATTCGGCTTGGCTCTGACCCCTTCGATAACTTCTCTCCAGGCATTAGGAGTTTTAGCCTTTGCATGCTTAGGGATTAAACCCATATTTTTATCAGGTTCCATGAAAGAATGGCCACGCACCGGGTATGTAACAGTAACCATCTTAAAACGCCTTAATTCTGTAGTTACATAGTGCAGGAACTGAAATATATTATGATTTTTGTTTTGTCCTGCACATGAGTCGGCGAAGATATGAAGCTTTTGAATGCCAGTGTCCAGATAGGTGTAGAAAAAATGATACAGCATTGAGCAAACATCATCTGACCCCTTTTTTGCCAATGTCTGGTCATAGGTATACATGATTGAGGAGCCACTTGATAAAACATGTACATTGAAGATGTAAAACGCAAGCTGTCTTCTAAAGTACACCTCACTTGAGGTTATGTTTGGCGTAGGAAGATTTGCCCCGAAATCAATAGCAATGGCCTCAACAGTTGGAGACTGCATAGCTTCCTTTTTGGCACTTCTTTTCTTTTTGTAGAACCAGTCAGCTTTCTTGAGGTGAAGTGTTCTCTCATCTTCTAGCCTTCTATGATCCTCCTGCAACTTCACTAGATCCTCATTACTTGTAGCACTGGCAATTTTTCTAGTGGTATCGGTGAGTTTGGCTTTATGTTCATCACACCAACAGCATGTTTCGGTTCGAGGATAGCCGAAAGCAATGTTGAACTCAGACACGAAAATTTTTCGGAATGTTTCATAAGAGATCTCAATATTGAGATGTTTAGTCAAAAATAGCCCAAGAAGTTTTTTGACATTCAATTCCTCTGGAAGATACACTTTTTGAGAGTCTTTCAAGCTGTAGTGTGCTTTACGTCCCTTTAAACTACCAAAAAACTGCATCACAGCTTCACTGGTCTGTTCAGTGAGCTTATGAGGGCGATTAGCGTGTTTGCCTCGTCCATCAATAGGTGACGTGCCTGTTGTTCTCAAAGATGTTTTGATTGTGTGTAACTGGGAGGGTTTAATTCCAAACAGTGACTGGAACCCTTTAAAGCATACTGGTACTTCTACTGTACAGCCACTCCTTACCACACGAACTTTGTAGCTATAGGAACTATCATTTAACCTAGCATCTTCTACATTCTTCCTTGGTCTTCGCCGTGCCACAGGATGTGTTGAAATAAGGCCTGAGAGATAACTGTTCTGTGCATTAGTACCACCTTCATGTCCAATGTTGTTGAATGTTCTTATTAATTCATTTCGTTCAGCCAAAGAAATATTCTGAAAACATTCAAACCGTTTACACTGACAGTCAACTCCAGTTTCAAATGTCGTTGCCCGCAGCTGCTTGGTAACATCTTTGAGGCGACCAAATTTCTTGCGTTTTTTCGTTGTTGTTTCATCACGTGCATGTACATTTTCATCACTCACTTCACTTTCAAGTAATTGAAATTCGTCGTCAATCATTGTTTGCACACAAGTTACTACAGAAATTGAAGAATTATTTCATTCACCATGAAACATTGATTGTAAGAATCTTTTATAACTGGTATAACACAATACAATCTGCATCAATAAACACAAACACACAAACAACATAAGACAATAAAAACCGTCTGGCCAAAGATAATATAACACACAGCAGTGCAATACCCTACAAGAATAACATAAGTCAGAACTAGGACTGTGTTGGTTATTCCCCTGTTTCAGATGGACTCTGTTGGTTTTTCCCCTGCACTATAAAAATAAAAGCTGCAATACCTTTGGACTGCATCGTTTTTTCCATTTTATCAACTTGCAATGTTACAATAAAGCATGACAGCACTGCATTACAATCATAACCTCAATTTTAACTTTTTTGGACTCTGTTGAATTTTACTCTGCACCCTTCATTTGTTTTCGCTTTTGCCCTTTGCTACATTGCATTGCTGGAAATTAGAAGTGAAGATACTTTTGCAAACAAGTTTTTTATGAATTATAGATTATTTTCGAAACGTTTAAGAGCGATAAATAATTTTGTCCCACTAGATTAGTCCAATACCCCTATGTGCGTCGGTGACATTGTGCGAATCTACAAGCAAAAAGGTATCTTCAAGAAAGGTTTCACTGCGAACTGGAGTCCTGAACTTTTCTGTGTGACACATGTTCGTGAATCAGAGCCTAGGACCTACTACCTCGAAGATTTGGACCACAAACCTATCCATGGCGGCTTCTATACCGAAGAGATTCAGCCTACGTTGTATCCCGATACGTATTTGGTGGAGAAGATTATAAAACGAAGAAAAGGACTGTCCTGCGTCAAGTGGTGGGGCTTTCCACCTCGCTTTAATTCGTGGGTGGCAGATTCAGAAATCGAGAGATCCACAAAACTTTAGTAATTTGTCTGTGTATTTTTTTTTGGTACTTGTATTAGTGAAGTATTTGTGTAATAAAAGTTTTTTTAAAAGAACTTGCGGTGTTTTTATTTTCTCAAACCTGCCACTTAAGTGGTACTTTTTAAAAATGTTAAAGTTGTTTTTATCGGTCAGGGATCAAACCAAGGACAGGAATCAATAATTTCCTCAATGCGCGAATTTTTTGATGAATTTTGAACTTTTTCCTGAATCTCTAGCATTAAATTTACGGATTTTCAAAATGCTGTCCAAATGACAAGATGGCGGGTGTCACAGTTATAGTAAATTATTACTGCACTCTTGCGGATAAGAAATAAACTAACATGGTGTCAGTGCACTTTAGCCGTCGATACAATGATGATGGCTTCCAGCAACGAAGAAAAGATGGCGGATGTGACGTCATGTTACCTGACGATATATATGCTATTAACAAAGTGGTGGGGGCCAGTCTGCCTGCACCCAACAAAGGGGAAGGATAGGTCGCCATTTATATTTTTTTGCACTCGTCGGGTACGAACCGACGACTCCGAGCTCCGTGTCATAAAAGTTTGTATATTTTAATTTTCTATTAAAATTTTTTTTAAAATTATTTTTTATAATTTTTAAAAAAATTTCATTAAAATCGGATAATAAATAAAGATTTTAAAGATGGCGGCCGTAACGGAAATTGCAACGGTGACGACATAATTCAAGATGGCGGTCATGGTATCCTTATTCCTAGAAATGGCTTACCGGAGGCTTTAGACATGGATGCTTAAGCCTCTATATGGACATTTCTAGCCGCCGGGATTTTTAAGGACTAAAAACGGGAAATTTTCCCTCGAAACGGGAATTTTTTCCCTCGAAAAGAGAAATTTTTAATTTATCCAAATTTTTGAGATTTTTTGGCGGAATTGTTTTCCACAAAATTGAAAATTTTGGCGAATTTTGAGGAATTTTGGGCAATTTTAAACCAATGTTGGCAAATTTTGCCAATTTTTGAGGGTTAAATTTCAAGGTCAAGGTCACACACATCCAATATGGCCGCCGTTACGTCACAATCCAAGATGGCGGGCCCCGGCACCAAGCACCACACCCTTTAGCCTGTCCCCGGAGGAACCAAAACATACTACTTATATGTATACCGTTCCCTGAATAGTTTTCCAGTATAACTTCGCACATATTAAGAATGGTACAAAAAATGAAGGTAATTTATTGAATATTCAATTATCTTTTCCATGGTTTAAAAAAATGCTTAAATGAAACATGAATTAAAAAACAACAAAGCATTAATTTTTGGAATAAATATTCAGTAATATTTCGACAAACGTATTTCATATATGCAAAAATAACCATAGTATAGAGTACCATAGTACAAAGTTACAATATATTTATTGTGGTATTAAAAACTATCATGACAACGGGTTTCTAAATGAATTTTTTGTGAAACTATCGGAAGTATTTTTTTATATGTAGAGAAACACAATTTTAAAATGCAGGTACGCTAGGGGATGAATTAGCATGGTCTATTTTAAGAAAAACTAAACCACAATTTGCAAAAAATGGGAAACCTGAAATACGGAAATGTGGAAGGATGAAACGGATACAAGACAAATGTTTTAACAAAGCCCCAACGGTATTTACATGAAATATATTCAGTACATACTCTACGATGTTGTTTCATCGTCCTGTCCGTCTGTATTAGGCCTATCTGACCACAATTAATTGACTCGCCGACGTTCAATTCACCTCGATCCCGTCCACACGGTATTGCGTCAATGTATGGTTCGCTCGTGCTTCAGGCAACGTGCGGAGGACTCACGTGAATGCCAGGAAACAAAATGCAACAGGAGTTTCACTAGTACCCGGAAGATGCCATCTTTTTCTCTTTTTTTTATTTCATGCAGTTATGCAATTTATTGTTTAATATGAGGAATTCGGCTCTGTTAAAATATATTTTATGTAAGATTGCAACACAGAAAATGTTTAGTGAAGTAAGCAGTCTTCGGAGAGCAGTTACTTACTCCAGCATTCAAATTACCACTTGAAATGACGGAGTTAATGTGATAAATAAATCTGCAGCTTTAGGTGGTGAAATTATTGCCTTTACATATTTCTTTTTCCTAAACTCTAAAAAAAAGTTGCTTGTACTTATCTTTACGCGTTTGAGCTTATACTTACTTGGCACAGTAAAAAAAAAAACTTTAAATTTGCATGCAAATAGTTAATAGAAATAAAATAATAAAACTACTGCGCTATATAAAATTAATTATTTGATTTATTAAAATAATCAAGATAATTTTTTTAATAATAATAAAAAATCCTTTAATATGCTTCGTGTTTATTCTAATTTATTATTTTGAATTATTTGTTCCATAATAATGTAATAATTTATAAACTATAATAACAATAAATTATACATACGAGAACATAACCTCCCACACACGCCCATGAAAAAGACAAGGGTACTAGCAAACCTTCCACAGACACTCCCTGCCAGCAACATCGGAAGCTTACAGCAAACTGATATCATTATACATACGGGAAGATACACACAGTTATTAAAATTAACTTAATAATACAATTGGAAAAGTTTATAAACACATTATATATTTAATTATATACATTATATACAATATTTACCATATATTAATGTGTTTATTATACGGACCAGTATTTTATTTCAATCATTTATCTAGACGATTTAAATTCACATGTACTTGCCTATTATTTTTATTTTTATGGAGTATTTTTTTTTATCTTGATAATTTTTGTTGCAGGCTTTGCGCGTCGTAAAAATTATTTCTCATGTTTTTATAACGTGCATAATGAATTTTAATTCAATAATTAGCAACCCCCCCCCCCCCCCCAAAAAAAAAAAAAAAACAACCAAAAAACAAAAGGAAACATTCCTGAAATCTTTCCTAGCAGACCCTTCACTTCCAAAGAACAAAAACTAAAGTGAAACGAAGTCTTAAAATGGATTACGTGCTTTAATTTTCTCTGTATGCTCCTGGTTATTTCGGTGATTGAGCTTACGATCTTGCTTCCTTTTCGTTGATTGTGCTTCTAGTAGAGCTACTTTTTTGTTGTTGGTGCTACCAATGTGCTTCCTATTCGATGACTGTGTTTCCGACTGTGATTCCTCTTCATTGATTGTGCTTCCAAATGTGCTTCCTCTTGGTCAAATGTGCTTCCAATTGTGCTTCCTTTTCGTTAATTGTGCTTCCAAATATGCTTCCTTTTTTGTTGATTGTGCTTCCAAATGTACTTCCTTATGTAAAATGTGCTTCCAATAGTGCTTCCTTTTCGTTGTTTGTGCTTCCAATTGTGATTCATTTTTGTTGATTGTGGTTCTAAATGTGCTTCCGAGTGTGCTTTATTTTTGTTGACTGTGCTTTCGATATTGCTTCCTTTTCGTTGATTGTGCTTCCGATTGTGCTTCCTTTTCGTTTATTGTCCTTCCTTTTCTTTGATTATACTTCCAATTGTGCTTCCTTTTTTGATTGTCGATCGTTAAGTCTGAACTCAGTATATGATAGATCTCATGGTTCGGAAATGTTTGGTCTATAAAACTGACATTTATCTTGACCTGGTCTCGTGTTCCGAAGACACTTGTTGTATACGTTTAGCTTTTGAGATGAACTGTTCGGAATGTATTCTATGTATCGAAAAATTAGCCTTCTATGTTAGGCATAGCGACAGTAAATTTAATTCCTTGGACAGGTATTTTGTTTAGTGATGATTTTCGAAGTGTGAATGATTAATAAAATATACAAAATGTAATGGGGAACAGAATATAACATTTTTTTAAAACTGTTGTTAAACTTATCACTGGCCGAGAATCAAACCATGGACGGATATCTATCGCGCCAATCATTAATTTAAAGAGTGAATTTTTTGATGAATTTTGGAATTTTCCCGAATTTTCTAGGTCAATTAATATAAACAAACTTCCAAGATGGCGGACAAAACAGCTTATGGGATGCTGTAATATGAGGAACTTAAGCCTGTTTTTAGATTTTGAACATGATTTAAAATAATATTTTTTACACAAAATTAAACTATTAGCACTGGTCAAGGATCGAAGCAAGAATAAGAATCCAATAGTTCAATCTGTAAATTAATAAGTGAATTTTTTTTTGTTGAATTATGAACATTTCCTGAATTACAAGGTTAATTATTACGAATTTTCAAGTTGGCGGACATAACTACTTACTGGAGGCTGGTTGGCAAGGAGCCCATTCTCATTTTAGTACATTCCATCATATTTATTGAAATGATTATGTTTTAGATAAAATTAATATTTTGCATCACCCCGGGACCAAACCATAGACATGAACTGATAGAATCAATGAGTATTCTAATTGCAGGTATTTAATCATGTATTTTGGAAATTTTCCTTAATTTCTAGCTGAATAATTACACATTTCCAAGATGCCGCCTAATTTTCAAGATAGCGGGTGCCTCAGTAATAATAAATTAAGATTGCAATCTAGCGGACAAAATTATTAAATTAACATGGTGGTAACGCACTCTAGCAGACGAAAACATGATGGTGGCCTCCAGCAGATGAAAACAAGATGGCGGACATAAAGTCATACCCGCTGGCGATATGTATACCTAGGCATTAGAGGTGGAAGGTCAGTTGTTTAGTGCAGGGGTCGGCAACCTTTTGAGTCGGAAGAGCCAAAAATTACAATTTACAAAATTTCAAAGTTTTTAAAGAGCCACAAAAATTTTTCTTGCCAAAAATAAATAGTGCTTGTATAAATAGTTTTTTGATAAAAAAACTTATTTATTTATTCATAAGAAAAATTTATTCATATATAAGTAGTGTTTTTTCACAACAAATTAGATAATATATGGTCTTATTAGATAATCACTTATCATATTAGTAAAATATTAAAACAATTAAACACTTACTTACAGCACTAACTTGTACTTCAATAACAATTAATTGCGCAAACACATTCAATGGGAGCAATGTCTTTGCATGGTTTTAGAAAGTTAGGATAAATTTGGCTCATAACATGTTGTTTTAAGTTTCAAATACGACTCTAAACTTTCATTTGTTAGTTGGCGTCTTACTTTACTTTTAATTATATTCATGCAAGAGAATGCTTGCTCGCACGAATATGTCGATCCGAAGATAGTCAGCACTCCAAATGCCAAGTTCTTCACCTCACTGTAGCAATCAGGAAGACTATTCCATGCGTCGAATATAAGTGCCTCAACTCGCGGCATTTCTTTTAAAGCTGTCCACATTTGTTGCGTTACGTACATACATTTCTGGACCTCCAACTCTTCCAACTTGCTTTTAAACTCTGTCAATTTTCCACTCCACAAAACTTTACTTTTTAAATCAATCAATTGCATTTCTAGAGATCCAGTATCAACTCCAAATGGCTCAATGTGGATTTCGTTACCATTTGTGTTGAGAGGATTTACTATGAATGCTAGAGTGGTTTTGTTGGTTTTGAATTGTTGAAATCTGTCAAAAAATTCATTTTTTATTTTTTTTATAACTGTGCTGAAGTATTTCGTGTCAACAGTTGCACTGGTTTTATCGCGATATTGCTTAGAAATTGAAAATGAAGTAATTTACCGCTCTGAATATCTTCTGCAAAAATAACTAATCTTTCTTCGAAACTAACCAATTCTTCTATCAAAACATAGGCTGGGTTTCCCTTTCCTTGCAGTTTTAGATTCAGCTCATTTAATTTCGCTGTGATATCCACCATAAAGTAAAATTTTTGCATCCATTTTCCATCCTATAATTCAGGGTGATTAATGCCTTTTTCATTGAGGAATGTATTTATTTCATTCAAGCACAAAGCAAAACGTTTCAACACCTTACCTTTGGAAAGCCATCGCACTTTATTGTGAAGAAGGAGGTCGGAATACTGAGTCTCCATTTCGTTTAAGAATTCTTTAAACTGACGATGGTAGAGTGCTTTTGACAAGATACTGTTAACAATCATGATTACCAAATTCATGACCTCAACTATTTTGGCCGGAAATGTTTGGGCACAAAGTGCTTCTTGGTGTATTATGCAGTGAAACGTAAGAATTTCGTGGTTTATTTTGCTCTGAAGAATCGTTGTTGTCCCTTTATTTTTCCCGTCATACTTCTGGCTCCATCAGTTGCTATTGAAACGATTTTATTTAAATCGATCTTATTATCTTCGAGGCATTTTTGCACGGCATTCGCTATATCTTCCCCTCTAGTTTGTCCCGAGAGTGGTAGCAATCCTAGAAGTTCTTCTTTTGGACCTTGGGAAGACATATACCTAACAAAAAGGGCAATTTGTGCCGTGTCCTTTATGTCGCAAGACTAATCTATAGCAAGTGATAAGGCAGAAGCCAGTTGAATGTCTTCAACCTGCAAATATGTTACATTTGAAGACATTTTTGCTATTCTGTTTTGTACTGTTTTAGCGGACAGAGGCATATCTTTGATTTTTTTTTCAAGATTTCTGGTTTGTTTTTGAAATCACGAAACAGTTCTTCAGATGCACGTATGAAGCAATTATTGATATACTCACTATCTGTGAATGGTTTGCCTTTTTTTGCGATTTCTAGTGATATCGCGAAGCTTGCTAGATTAACATTACTTGTAGATTGCGTCCAGTTACTTAACATGGAACTTGATTGCTGTTTTTGTTTTTGGAGCTCGTCGACAGCTTTTATTCGTTCTTCACCGACGGACCATAGAACAAGGAGTGAGATATAGAAGTGCGACTGATATGTTGGAAACTGAAACAATGTTTGCGCCTCAAGTGGCGCTATTAGTTGGGTAGGCCCGTAAGAACTAGTAAAACGAAAACCTCGGGCGGATGGATAGCTTTAAATTGATAATTTAACTGGTTGATGACATATGGTTTAGTAAAATATAACAAGCGTGAAAAAAAAAACCAGGCTTACTACTAGTTTGTAATAAAAAAGTATTTCTGTATAAATGACCTGGTGATGCAGTATTTCTGGTACGGAAATAAAGAGCCGCAGCTTCACATCCAAAGAGCCGCATGTGGCTCGCGAGCCGCAGGTTGCCGAACCATTTGGTTAGTGGCTTCCATGGAGGAAGGATCTAACGTATTTTTTTTTGATTTCACCAGTTTCGAACCAAGGAAATCAGTGCATGTTTTAAATAATATTTTATTGTAATGTGATTAATTTATTTTGTATGAATTTAATTTTTTTTTTCAAATTTATACCTAAAGAATCACCGATTTTCATGATGGCAGCCGTAACGAAAAGTTCAAGATATAGAATGCAAATGGTGTTCTTAACGAAATGCGCTACGATTATGTCATACATGTATTATAGCGGACGTAACGAATTGTTTAACATTTTTAGAATCCAAGATGGAAATCATAACGAAATATGCAACTGTGGTTATAAATAATATTTTAATAAATTTCGATTATTGAATTTTTTATATTGTAGAATTTTTTATTCAAATCGGATAATAATTACAGTTTTTTAAGATAGCGGACATTATGTCATACTAGCTGACAATAATATGTACCTTGGAATATGTGCTGGGAGGTCAGTCTGCCGACGGCTTCCGTAGAGGAAGAATCGGTCACCATTTTTTGTATTTTTTCCTCATCGGGTTCGAACCGAGGACTCCGAGCTCTATGATGTAAATGTTTTTTTTTTAATTTTTATTAAAAGTGATTAATAATTTTTTTATTATTTTAATTTTTTTTCATTTAATTGGATAGTAAATAAAGAATCACAAGATGGCAGCCGTAACGTTTGGCAATGGTCACGTCATAATTACAAATGTTAGAAAGTTCTAGAAAACAAAATGGCAGAATTAAAAATGGTGGAAAGTTCTAGGAAACAAAATGGCAGCGATGACGTCATCCAAGATGGCGGATCCATGATGGCATATCATAATGGCCGCCGGATTCAAGGTCGAGATCAAAAATCAAATTCATTCAATATGGCAGCCATGAGGTCACACCCGAGATGGCAGACCGGCTCCAAGCTCCACAGCCTGAAGCCTGGTGCCGGAGCCCGTATTATATACTACTATAGATTTTTATAATTTGTGGAATTAAGAGAATAAATAATTAAAACAATAATAACACTGTAAATATACACTATGGTCATGTAAAATTTTGTGTGTGATTTATGCTTTATTAAGTAAAATTTTCAGTTTCAAATGTTAAAAAAGTACTGGCATAAAGAATTAATAATGATATGGCGTATTTCCGTGTATATATAACTTTAAAATTTATGTTTTTTTTTTTTTAATTTAGCGTGCAAAGATGTGCAGTAACGAATCACAGTCCCTCTCTCAGGTACAGTTAGATAATTTAATAGCTTATGGTTCGCAAAATAGCTCGTTTTGAATGAGCGCTGACTAACCATAATCGAAATTACTTCTTAACTAACATATTGCTTTGTCTTAGCCAGTAAAGATGAATATTTGTCATATTTTCTTATTATTTTCTTGACATGTCTGTGTTTTAATAATAATTAATAAACTGCATATACTACAAAGCCCATTTATTAAAACCTATTTCATTTAATTTTTCCTTATATAAGAGAGTGTTATATTTTATTTTAGAATATGTTACTTTGAATTTAAAATTTAGAATACATTGCCTTTGAATCTTAAACTTAGGTTGGCTTGTTTCTGTAAAACGTTTATAGTTATCAGGTAAGTTAAAGTCAAAACACTTGCATTTAATTAATCATTATAAATAAATAATACAAAGTATTTTCAGATAAATATTTCTGTACGGTACTGATTATGTTATACGTTATTGACTAAACGGTGTATGCTGGAAATAATACTACTTAATTAAGACTCGTGCTTTTTTATGCAATTTGTAATTTAAGAACCGAAAGATTTTGTGAAAATATTTTATAACTCCACAATTACAAGTTCCTATGGATTGAATCCTTTAGGTTTGTTTGAGGCTTCAAATATTGTGCAATCCAAAATAATTAAAAATAAAGGAATTTAAAAAAAAAATCTTTATTCTCAAAGTCCTTACAAATTGTGATTTTCTGATTTGCAAATTTGTTCAAACGATTAGAATGTTTATGTAATTTTTTACTGAAAAATATTATTTGCCTAGTAGTACGCAAGTTGAGTTTTGATTCGAGCCAAGTAGAAGATGTGAACTGGGACAGGCGGTGCAAAGGTCGAACGTGCATTTCAGTGGGTGAAGGTAATACCGATGTTATCGCTAGCTTGAAGTCTTTGAAGCTAGCCAAGGTAGGTGTTCTCCGGGGACTATCTCAGATTTAAGACCTTGGAAAGGCAAATCCACCTTCCTTCGAGGCAAAACGGTTCCGGAGGGTTAAAGGTCTCATCCTGGCGGGTCGTCGAAAGGGTTTTGGAAGGAGGCACGCAATGTCTCCCTCCCCTAATCCTCCGCACCACCTTCCCACGAAACGCAGCCTACTTGATATCGCGAATCGAGGTTGGCGACTATGAACTCGCACGTCGGACTGATTGCCTGTTGATCACCAGGTGAGGCGACCCACCCCTGCAGTTTCGCCGGCGCCGATCAATTCAATCAACATCCCGTAGTCAGGAATCAATTGCCCGCCGGAACACAGGCTTTCACGACCATGCAAGAACGACTGTTTGCGCGCGCGCCGAACCCTCAATATGATTACGAACGATACGTGACACCATAAACTGTACCAATTAGCGACGGGATTAACTTATTGATCCGTGCACGCGGGACTGTAAACAAGAACCAGCGTCCTTTTAAAGCGGCGGCTGTTACGAAGTCTGCCAGCCATTACCCCATAGCAGGTGCAAATTTAGGGTCATTATTTGGAGAGAGTCCGGAATGCACACCATTCGTTACTCACTTCAACTGCGTTCTCATTGGACCATACGCATGAACTGACACGCCCCGGAGGATGAGAAACAAATAAAAACTTTACATGAATTCAAATGATCCAATCACATGCGATCCGGTTGGAAGGTATAATATCGAAGCAGCCAATAGACAGTAGGCGTTGACTTAATTGTGTACAATCGTGTGGATTTCATTCTGGTACCAGAAAACAACGCTGGTGTCTTGTTAATACCTTAAGTTTTCCGAGCGTCATCAGTCATTATGTGAACTGAATAATCAGCACGTGAATTCTACATTAAATATTATTATATTATTTTATTTTAAACATTCCAAATCGCATTAACAATATTAGTACAATCTCAGATAAATATGTTCAAAAAAAGCCGATTTAGAACTGCTCTGTTTTAATGCTTGTTTAATACCAGGCTATGGATATTTACCTGCCACATCAAACATTGTAAATATGATTTATGCATTGCTTATTGTCCATTAAAATATCAATATAGCTCGTTATAGCGGTATGTTCATTTTTTCCGCCTAAATTGTTTCTGACATAACTTAGCGCTTTACTAATTTGCGTGGTCCATTTACAGAATCCCAGAATCAGTTTTTATATGTAAATTATCTTTGTCTACCCAAGTTTGTGAATAAATTTTTTATGCGTATTTGAAACTATTTTGTACTTAATTTTTCATTTAAGTAACGAGCGACTCTTAAGTTATGGCAACCACATGAAGTATTCACTATATTCATAGGTATGACTATCAACATCTCAATCATTTTGTTTTACTCAATACTTTTAACACTAGAATTACGTCTTAAATACTAAGCTACGGAATTTTCCGCTGTTAAATCAACTCAACTGGTTTTTTAACCATTGAGTAGGATATGTTTTCAGAAAACATGCAAGGCCCAACGAACAAAATATTTTTACTATAGTAGTTTTACTTTAAAAGCCACCTACATGGGAATGCATTTCTTGTGTTAAAATTAAAGATAATTGCAACGTTCGACTGTGGATATAATGCAGTATCGCTCAGCGTAATTTACTAGTTACTGCTAGAAAAATAATTTGTTTAATAGTTCTATAAAAAATTTGGAAACCAGATACATTCTTGCATAATTTAAAAACTAATAGTTTATTTAAACAAAGCATTTACTGTAGTCGTTTCCCGAAGGGAAATCAACAAAAGGTAAAGCGTGTACTATGCTATTTTTTACCACAGTGAAACGTACACGTTGATTTTTTAACGTTTAAAACAGAGTGTCTCCGAATTGCATTTTGCTACTAAACTGGAGTTTTAGAAGTAACCCAACAAATGACGTTAGAATAACTGCATAAATATTTAGTATTTCTAGTATTTAGCATTAAGTTCTTATTCCTAGTGTAGTACATATTCCTGTTACTGTTGTTATAGATACGGCCGTGATATCAAACCCAATATTCGTTGTGTAATGCGAAATAAAGAACACACAAAAAAATATACAAAAATTTCATTCTAGTTTTTTTGCAGGTGTTGAAAAAACCTTTAGTATGCATTGTCCTACTGTTGGCTAAGAAGTTACATTATCTAAGGGCTGAACCGGATGTTCGGAGTTCTATTTTTGGCCGGGTTGGTGACAATTCTATTGTGATAATTTTTTTTGGGCTCAGGAGTGAGCTGTGTTGTCCCGTCACCACCATAATACAGAAGGCAAAATCTAACCGCCGCAGAATCCTCTAGCCTAGTCTCCCTCCCCCACACTTGAGTAACCACGACCACTGAGGATATTGCCAGCATTCCGACCAATAAACCCATCATCATCTTATGCAGTGACGTTTTCCTTTTCGTACATCAAAAAATAGGTTTTTTTTTTCCGACGCAAGTTGGTGAAAAAATGCTTGCTATCCTGGGGGACTATTCTTGACGCTGTCGGAATAATTCCGGTAGTTAAATGATCCGACACTTTTAATATAAATGCCTATTCTTGAAACTCAATAGCGTTTCTCGGAATAAACATTTTGGGTTGACATAACTGATAGAAGGCCAATCACAATGAAGTAAGGACCATTTCTCATGAAATTGTGTTAATTTTTCATTATTTTTGTCTCTATTCTCTTTTTGATTGAAGTGGATGTTATGTGTTTAAACACATACGTAATAATTAAAAATGTGTTGTAAAGTTACGCCCGATAAACAAAAAATTCCATGACATACGAAAAAAAGATGATTTAAGCAGAGAAAATTATTATTGCGTAATGCAATCGTTAACTTTATTTCTTGTTGGCAAAATAACTACAAAACATTTTTACGGAAATATTTACCGATTCGTGTGTTTTATTAATATTTAAATAAATTCTTATCATTAATAAAGTTTCTTTTCAGTCTATAGTTCCTGCTTACTTGGATACAACTCTTATAATATTTTTGTTAATATTTTGAGGTGAAATTAAATTTTATGCATTCATACATTTATTAATGTGTAATTAAGATTTTCATAAACAATATAAGTCTTTACAAAATGATAACTTTAATGGACAATTTATTGGTAATTATTTCGGGGGGAATTTTTGTAATTGATTGGAAAAAAGGGCTTTGGGAATACAAACTATGTATTTATAAAAAAAACCACAATTCAGCAACTATATTTTATTTCATTATTTATTTCATAATACTTGTATTGAATTTTTATTGGTGTAAGTTGTTTTCAACGATTTTTCATGCATAGCAGGAATGATGGCTAGGTTTCCTAGACAGGAAGGGTTAAAAATATATCTCTCTCATTTTCACAAATAAATTGCAACTGATCGAAATTCATTAACAAATGAATTTATTTTGATTGTATTTCAAAACCGTAATAGATGTTGGTTTTTTACGAATAAATGTACATAGCCTATATAAGCATGCCGTTATAGTTCTGATTCGATTAAAACATGACACATTTTTGCAATAACTTATTTAAAGTGAAAAACGAATTAAGTTATAAGGAAAATATGTAATAGTACCTGTCACAAAACACAACAAATATTATAAAATTTCTACACAGCGAAAATTTTCGTATTTTTCATGTACAGTAGGTAAAATGATAAGTAACGAAAAATTGTAAATAAAAATTTCGTTTCATAATATTTAAGAAACTGACACTTCCAATCACAGAAACAAAAGTGATAGTTCTTAGTCTTTAAATCATTTGCAAGCTATTTCTCGTCATGAACACACGAATTTTAAAGGTTGTAATGGCATTCATGTTGCAATTATTAAATACATTAAATTGGACATATTCTCAAACCTTTCGCAACCTTTCACATATGAGTTTATATAATAATATTTTTGTTTCCTTTAGGAATAAATTAAATTTCAAACAAATAACCTATGACTCAGTAATAAGCCTACCGAAAGTATCACGTCACAGATTTTTTATCTCAATATATATTATATAATATAGCAAGGAGAATAAGTTATTGCTGGTTTTAAATGTTTATAACCACCCATCCGCAATAATGTGGAATATTTAAATGTAGGTAACATAACCAACCATCCACACTATTACAAAGTATTTTCGAACCACAACATTTTCAACTAATCGAAATTACAAAGAACAACAAACTCTCAAATCTCAATCGGAATTGTGATTTCGCTAGCAAAGGAGGTGGCAGAACAATCCTGACAGTTAGCGACATCACTTTGATACATAATTCCGATAGTCAATGTTGAAAAAATGGGTTTATCAAATCTCTGTTTGAATTAAGTCATTACGCAAGCGGAATTATTCCCATAGCGTCAATAACCCGCTATGACATGTTGATAAAAGTCATTTTAGTTATTTTATATTCTTGTACTTGTTACAATTATTTAAGGACTAATCCTGCAAGTTGCTTCAACTACCTTGCATTTTTAATGTTGCAAATTGTGTCAAAGGATAAGTAACAAGTGTTATCTAATTTCAACCAAAACATTTCACTGAAGTCTTTATGTTTATGATCACTTTCCTGGAAATTTATATCTGGTTAGTACATTTTTGTAAATATCTGGTTATAAAGTTTGCAAACAAAACATTAAATTCAAGAGATCTATAAGTATGTAAACAATACGGAGCACAACTTCAATCAAAGAAGGTTCATAAAATGGGACAATAAAATGGCGTATTTGATCTAATATTACAATACATAAATTTAAAGGCTTTAATATCGTTAACATTTTATAATTTCTATTACTCTAACAAGTAAAACGTTAACGTAGTCTTTAATATGATAAGTGTATTATATTATATTTTTTTGCAATCGACTTCCGACAGTCATTTCTGCCAAAAACTGCACGCAAATAAATAAAAACACGGTCTTTGTTATAAGTAGTTCCAACTGACTAAATGTTTAGACAAGAAGTTTTTTTTATTCAACTTAAAGAACACACTTGATAATAGTTTAAAAGGTTTGTATTGGCTGAAATGTACTTTGCATGGGAAGGGACCGATTCAAAACACGCTGCACTGCAGTTAAAAGAACTTGGGAATCCTCTCCGTCCTCCCACAAAATCACGTGACACGGGCTAACGCTGTATCTCCGCTCTTCCTGGTTGTCGGACGTCTGACGCGCTACAGAGACATAGCGGATGGGAGGATGGTTAGTGTTGACCGACACTAGGTAGGGTTTGTTGGTTATGAGAGGGAGGGGGAGGCTTGACGTTAGAAAGGCCGTCGTCGGTATGAAGTCCATTGATCGCTGTTCGAAAAGCCATCAAGTCGCATTACGCACGGCCAGACGAGCACCGGGTGGGGAAAGTCGGGTTGTTCACCGATGGGGTTGGTACAGGGTGGGAAGGGTGTAGAGGCAAGCAGCACAGAAACAGAAGAAGTATATCTTCACAGCGAACGCGCGGGATGGATGACGCTGAGACGTCAACGACGAACCAGCGTCGAAGCCATAACGTCAAATATACAACCCCCCCCCCCCCTCCACTCGACGAAAGACAACACCATCGTGCAAACACATATGCGTGCACATTCGCGCTGAGGGAAAGGGTTCATATGGGTTGTGGAAGTCATATAGGAACCCACGCCGGATATTACAATTCGACAGTGAACTGTACGCACGAGTGTGTTCGTCTCGGCGGTATGCCAAGCCTGGTAGGCAGGGAACTAAATGAAAGAGATGCGTTTGCATATGAAACCTCTATGGCGCTTCGCGAAGAGCAGTCGTATCTGTCGCGGAATGCAGGCGGGAGGTCTTCATAACTGCGCCTCGGATATGAAATGGCTTTCGGAAACGCGTGGCAGCAAAAATACTCCTGTATAGTTTGAAACAAAAAAAAATTGTGTGAACTTTTATGTGTATATTTCTCGCTGAAATGACCTGCTGAAGCTAGGAAACCAGCGTCGCTCTGTCAAGATAGTTGATATCCTTAAATTTAATTTAGACTTTGAGCAACACAAAAGGGTGATCGCAAGCTTTCGTGGCAATTGTCTGAAGTTTCTTTCTTAGGGTTCTATACGCGTCAAGTTTCATCTGCAACTTTAATAGGTAACTGCTACGCTGAAGATTTTGACTGCAAAGTAGACCAAAACGTCGGTGAAATCTTCGTCTTCGACGTGGCTGGAACGCAAAGGCCAAGGAACTTCAACTCAAATTTGGCTGACTTATAAAAGTAGTTATTTATTTGGTGTTTTACTGCAAGTTTGGCATTCAAAACATTTAAATGTTTATCTCATTTTAAATAGCATCGTACAAAATTGACTGTATGGATACGAAAATTTACAAGCTTTTAATACGTGATTAGGTATTTCATTGATAAACTCAACTAAATCGCCTTTCCGATTACGAATATATTTAAATCTACCAGAATTGTAATAATGAAAGCAGGGCTTCATAAAATGCGTTACAGAACTATAGCGTGATATTTGAAAAAAATTATTTCATTTTGTTTTAGCGCGCCTATACGTCTTTATGATAAATATGTGACGAAATAATGGTCAATATATGTTTATATTAGACTTCGGTGGTGATTAAAGTTTTTTAATCAAAGTGTTAGTGGCATATGACACCATCACCAGAATTTTTTTTACATCATATTTACCAACGCAAATTAAATAATAATTATGGTGGATAGTTTTCTGAGTGAAAGCATTATTTTTTTTATATCGCGAATGTAATATCAAATAACTTTTAATATTTTAACAAATGTAGCTACAATCTGTATCGGGTAAAAAAAGATAAAAAATCTTTTGATAAAGTTATAAAATAGTGCAGATTGGTGGTAACAAATCATAGACTTATGAATGTTGTATAAGTAGTTTATGAAATAAAATGAGTTTGGTGCATCACCGAGGCAAAATTATTTAGAACATATTTTGTAAGTATAAATGAGTTTAAATGAGAATTTTCGTAATGCAGAATCATTGTTTCAGATTTATCGACAATAAATACCACTCTTTCAACGTGTGGCAATACCTTATACAATCTAATTTGCAATCTCCGATGAGAAAATTCTACTCTCAGGATTCCGCTTGAACAATTAACACTACAACAACCGATGTAGTATGAGTAAGATTTAATCTCTAGAAGATGGCAGCAAGAGAAACATACACATTGAACATTATTTAATAAATATTTTGAAAAAAACAACAAACAATGAAAACCATTGCAACTGTACAAGCATGATATCAATGGAGTTATCTCGGAAAACCTTGAAAATCAATCCTTAAAGTATGTTAATCTGTTTTTTGGGAAACGTTTCCCCATTTTTTAAGTTATGTGACACTGTGACATTTACTATTCATCATTTTAACTCAAGATTTTCGTTGCTTCTTTAAATTAAAACAATAAAACTAAGAAGTTTTCGGATGAATTATGTAATCAGGTGTAAGTTTAAATACGATAAAAAAGGACCTGAATATAATTTTATGATTTATTAAAGGTAAATTTTATATAAAAGGATTTACTACCAGTCGTCGATTTTTGTGCTTAATGAAATAAAGAAGTCAGTTGGAAGTGTCTGGCGAAATGATTTAAAAATTTTTCAGGAAACTGATAGACGTGGTTAAATGTACATATACCTACCACTTTAGCTACATCTCAAATTTAAGTAAAAAATTTATTATTAAAAAAAAATAACTACATAAACATATCTTCTGTTTGCTATTTTTGATACGGTCAGTGCTATACGTATATATATAGTTAGTTCACAGGCGTTTTACCTTTTTTTCTAACACTTTTGTAGTGAGGTAGAGTTCAGCATTACCCGCTGTAAAGAAATATAATTCCACAGTCGATTTCCTATTCTAGAAAAGAAAGAAGTTACAACTAACAATTTTTTCTTTTAGTATATGTGCCATGGTCATTTGAAAGTTCTTCATTTTCTGCTATTTTCCAGCTTTGTTTTAAAAAATAATATAACTTATTTTGTCACATTTGAAAATATTCGTTTATAAATCCATTGAAAACAGGGGGAAGAAAATAACATTGAAGGTATAGCCTAATATTAAAGGAAATGTCTTTCATTGAATGTGTGTCAGGTGTTTAGACGTGTATTTTCAATTAATTAATAAAATTGTCTTCAATCAATCAGAATATTCAAATCCTTAAGTGGAGGTCGGTTGGGTGACTGCGTTAGGTTCCCCTCACAGATAACCGCTCCGAGATGGGCAGGGACTCCAGCGCAGGGTCTACAGCGCTAAATGATGGCCAGACAGTCTTTCGTTTGTTGTTCCTGCCGAGGACGGACATCAATTTGAGTGGCTTCCTTCCTTCCTTCCTTCCTGCCTCGCAGGCTACGTCCATCACCTACTCTCTCTCTCTCTGTGTTTCTCTTCCCCTTCGTCATTTCATCTACCCTCCGTCTCTTTCTGATCGGGATAGCAATTCAAATTAATCTTGGCTACCACTGCCACCTTCTATGAATTCACGAATACACGGTGAGTGACGTCAACGGAGTTTCTAACTGCCACATACAAGTGTTTGAACTTTCACGACTGTTATGAATGTTCTCAAGATGATGTAACTGATTATGATATCGCATTCGGGAGAGCTAAGCTCAAAGATGTTATTTCTTTCTAGAGGATAGGAAACTGGAAAATATCTCACGCCAACTGCTCATGGAAAATTTTCAAAAAGAACTTGTAGTCAACACTTAAATCTGGATTATTATTATTATTTTGTAAACGTTGCCACATAATTCTTAAGTTCAGAATTGAGTTTAAGAATTTTGTAATATCTACTTCTGTAATGGCCTTCTTTCTGGGAAAACATGCTACATGGTCGTCAATAGCTTTTATAATATATCCAGGTTTATCGTTTCCCGGAGGATTTTTCTCTCGTAAGTTTCTTGATGACTTACTTTGTGACAGTAGTATACATAGTCTTTTGACGCGTCCAGAAGATATGCCATGGAAAGAAAGAAACGCAACTTAACTTTTCCACTAGACGAAGACACAGACTATGTAAAAGTATGCCACTTTGGTTTACTACTTGTTGTTTCACCATTGTCCTTTCTCTTTCTATCAGTTTTTACTCGATCAATGAATAAATATAAGCATATTGTTCGTTTTTGGTACTGAAATCAATGGACTAGGCATATGTTTCAGTTGATTTATCCTCTGTAACATTCTCCTTGATACATTTTTATCTGCACCTACAACAGACATCAACAGTAGATCAAAATTAATCACTGCCATAAAAATATTAAAAAGTTATGTTAAACGTGAAAACGTATTTGTTGTTTGTTTAGGCTTAGGTTTTAAAAGAATGCTGAAAAACATTTTTCATTTTTTTAAAAAATAGGCTACTGTTAATTAACGAACATTTATTTAATAGTATATTAAAGAAATATAACTTGTGTTAATAATAGTGTTAATATTTAATTTTCAACATATAAATATATATATTTATTGGCACCAACTGTACTAGCATATGCAAACAAATAAGGCTATACTATGTTTATAGGTAAACTTACCTGCAATCGAATCCGTATTCTTCTGGTTTCACTACATTTCGCTTCCAATATTCGTATTATTATTAATTCTTCACTCTTGACATTTTTATTATTTCACACTTATATGTAACTGGCTTCTGCTCTTTCCTACGTTTTAAACTATAAGAATTACTAATATAACTTTCATATGAACTTATTTTTACTTAGAAACAAACAGCGACAAGGAAATAAACAAACTGATCATATTTACAGCTGTTTTACTATAGGTAAGCATAGAATAAGGAGGAGAAGTGATGCCACCAGCTACAAATTATAAGTCATTTGAGAAACAACGTATTTCCAGGATATATGGAGTTTCTCAAATGAATTAATGTTTGAGCATCTCATATAACTGTGTTTACATATTGGTGATGCGGTGTTTAATACATATTGGATTTGCCTTGCCTTCCTCAACAATATTGTATGTCTAACTCAATTTCGAGAAAAATGGACATGAGGTGTTTCTCAAATGACTGAATAACAGGAAACCATTCACAACACTTCTTGAAGTATTAATCGCCCCAGCCACTACTTCCGGGAAAAAAAATACGGTTGATGAATTGCTATGATAGAAACATTATGCGGCCATCTAGGTTTTCGCATTAGCTGTGGTACCAAGCGTTACCCAAAACACTTTAAGAATATAGTAAATTTTACGAACTTATGAACTAAGAATGCACCTCAAACTAAAGAAAGTAAAGTTTCCATTTAACATGACTTTTTACCTATGTATTCCGTTTTTAAAACGGTTAAGATGCAATTTCATGGAAGAAGTGTGGGATGCTGTAGACCAATAAATAAATTTAAAAAATATCGTTTCTTTCAGTACTCGCCAGTGATTTGAAACATCTAACTTCGGTAACGACCAAAGTCATGTGTTCTCTTGTTGGAAATAAACTAATCATACAAATCTTGGGTATGAAATTTAATATAGAATTCTTAAATATAATTCCGAGTGTGACAGATGTATACGAAAAGTATTCATTTTAGGGAAAAAATATAAAATGGTTTTCTCCTTTTAAGACCTAACTGTAATTCTGTTTACAAGGTGGTACTATTCATTTCTAAGGACAAGCCAAACAAGAAAAGTAGCGAATGCGTCGCATTTAAATGCCTCAACGCTTAACGTGTGTCACATCTCCACGGCCATAATCATCGTCTGCGTTTTTGAGGCTTAAATTATTTAGGAGCATCGAGGGTGACTGCACCATAAATGCAATGAAATAAGCACGCATTACAAATCAGAAATTTTAACAGGCGTAAAAGTCCAATGTGCATACAAGCAGAAACTGCTATTGCCAGGAGCCGAAGACGTCAAGATGGCTGACCCACGCGTGATATTATGCACCGTATATGATATCATCGTAAAAATTGTGGTTTAAACTAAGCTTATTGGTGTGCAAAAGTAAACCATATGGTAGTGAAACTATCCTGTAATACATTTTGTAAATGTAAATAGTCATAACGAGATATAATCACAACTTTAAAAAAAAAACCTTTAATATATTAGCCAGGAAAATTGTGACGTAAATAACATGGCGTCAAAAATATTTGAAATTCGTTGGTTCTCCAAGTCATTACATACTTGGTGCTATCTTTTGAACATTTTTTAAACTATAATATAAATTAAAACAAAATTAAACTTAAATATTTTAAAACAAACATTAAAAAACGAAGTATATGTATGTATATTTGTTTTTGCTCAAATTACATAAATAGGTCTATAAATAAATCCAACAAACATTAAATTTATGAAACTGATTTAACAAATAAAATTCGAGAGTAAAATTTATATTACGAAATTCTTTTATCCAGCATGATTCGAATTTATGTAGGCTAACAATCTCTGGTGTCTCTACAGCACAACAAAAGCAGCGATACCTTTACATTTCAATGTTAACTAAGAATTTTAAAAAATGTTATGCCTATTTTTTATGTAATTATTTTTTATAACTATAAATTATAACGTAAAGTATTAAAGTATGGTTTAACTATTTAAAACCATTGATTGGCATACCTATATGCTTAGTTCTTCCTCCGATATTTGCGAAAGTTAATATATACGGATGAATCACGCAGGTCCACCATATTTTCGAGATTTCTGAAACTTCCATAGATGGAAGCACCATGTTTAGTCATTTCCGTTCCAAATTTACTGTCAGTTTCCTTGCTCAATGTTTTTAAATTGGGCAAAAGAAAGGGGAAAGCAGAAGGCAGTAACGCAAGGAAAATTATTAAGATAGTAAGTTTTAATGCAACTCATCAAAAATAGATACAAGGATCCACATTAAAAGTGATGTAACAACAAACAAGAAATATGTACAGCAAAAAAAGAAAAAAAGAAAAATTACAAACTAAATCACAACATACATGGAAACTGAGTTCCATTACTTAACTTGAAAACATTACTGATGGTTTAGAGTGTTGCATGGTTAATATTTTGCACGGTAAACAGGTAGTGTTCTTCTTGAAAATATCCCAGTTGGTTACAATACCAAATCCACAACAAAGCGCACTTACCCTTATTTAAATATTCCTACTGCAGCGCTGCGTTATCTAACAGGTTCAAAGTTTAACTATCAGCCTCCCCGTATTATCTGCATAGAATCAAGCGTTCATGCAGTGGACTGCCCATCCACCCTTACGACTTACCAAAGATAACAATTTATTAGTACAACACAACTAGAAATACTTTTCCAAATGAAATAATAACTTGGAAATTAATCTTCTATAAATACTATAAGTGCCTTAATATTATATTTGCAGTGTAAATATGCACCTTAGCAAACCAATAAATATTTTCTGTAAGACGCAAGTCCTAACTAAAAGTGGTTATAAATACTGAAATATCAATTGATAATTATAAATATTACATGCACATTGATCTCCACAATAAATCTCTATGTACTGCATCTCTGATTAACTTAAGAATTCTGGAGTAGTTCAAGTGGTTAAATAAACTTATGAAAGGGGATAGTATTAAAAAAATTTAATCAGTACAGAAATCAACATATGAAATATGATTATCACCCAAGGTTTAATATTCCAGAAGTTACTTTCAGTAAGAATTTAATTTCACAGTGACATCATTTTGATCAATAATAACCAGTTCCCTTTGCACCCTTTTAGTACTCACAGATCATGGATTCTTATTAATACTTCTTTATACCCTATTTATATTAACTAAATACCCGAAACCAATTTTACCATTAAAGGAAAACATCTTTTAGCATTTGATACAAATATATGTTCAGTACACTTTATTTTGTTAGTGTAAATGCTCAGCTAGAAATAAATTTAACAAATAAAATGTACTCATTTCGTGTCCAGAAAGGTTACACATCCTCTACTTTTAACAGCATTTTACAATTCATTATATATGTTTAAATTACAAGACTTTACTAAATTTTCTTATCAAAAATTTAATTTATATTGCTGTGCCGTTAGTCGTAAACGCAAATTTTATCTATTCTCATATCATAGCACGATAAAATGGAGATCTACATCTAAATATCCCTATAAAACTAAACTGCTTCACCCTCATTTAACAGTCAAGTTAAACCTCACAATTTTTTTTTGGAGCTAGGTCACATAAAATGTCAAAACGGCATCTAAGGCTAATCTTCCCATTTCAGTTAATACAAACGCTTCAACAGGGAAGCAGGCTGGCGAACACCAAGACATTCAGAGAAACCACCAGGAGATAATTTGCAGTCAACATCAACCATAAACTGCATTCCGGGATAATACTAGGCGAAAAAAAACAAAACAGTTTTGTTGAAGAGGCGTACCAGTATTAAACGCGTCGTGCAATTTTATGCACAACAGACGTCAGCTAAATCCGTGTAGCAGCAAATGCCGGGCATAGCAATATAACCCAGCCAGCAATCCTCTTAGTTGTTCGTATATGAAGATTCCAAATGGACTTGCCAAATGCAAAAACCATACGACCATCTTCCAGCCTTGGTGATATTCATTTTCACCGACTTCATAAATACATTATAAAACTGTAATCATTTTAAAAATAATTTGCCCCACTCAACGATTCTTGTAGCGCACCAACAAGAACACCAGCTTAACTTACTTCTCGAATTCTTCACCATTGACCTAACAGACATCACTTATCAACAGCATCACTTTTGGCCACAGTCATAAAATTGCAATTTTTTTCCTTATTTTACGTGGTCAAATCATTCTTCCTTCCTCGACTAGGCCAAAGCTCCGACCCACTAGCGACTGTCACCTGGCCTGGTCATGCCACAGTTACCAACTCCGACCAAACAAAACCTGCATCGCTACTCGCGCCCACCGGCGGATCACACAGTTCAACCTCGACCACACTAGCGCTCCTCGCGTCCCGCGTAGCGCTGGAACAGCACCTGTCCGGACACTACCCCAGCAACTGGCGTGTGCAAATATTTATCATATGATATGTGGCCTGCAGCTTGCCCCAAAGGCCATAGGTAATTAATTCTTATTCGAATATATTAATCATATCGTTATCAATAAAATATATGCATTATAATTTTACCGTGTCTTACAAAGGTATTCGAACCCAACCCAGAACCCCTCGCAACGTAAGTCGGTGTGCATCTGACTATGCTACGGAAGTCGGCGACTTGAGTGCAATAAACCCTAACATATGGCGCGAAAACGTTGCGGGCCAAAAAAAAAGTGACGACCAGAAAGGATCGCCACACATCTTCCATTCCATTCACGAAATTCTTCTACCAAATGCCATTGACCAAGAGCTAAAATGTTTATACATCAAAAATAATTTTTAGCACGTTATTCATGTGAGTTTGGGGTGAAAGGGAATAAATACAGAACAAGTCCGTTTATGAAGATTCCATAGTAATTTTAATTTCAAAGGGTCTCATGATCAACACCGATGCAACTTGAGTCGTGTAAGTCGGTAGTCAAGAAACGGCAGGTACTGAAGACTTTAGTATTAACCTACTGGGACCTAGGTTACGTTGCTCCCTCGACTCCAATGAGAAGTATGAGCAGAATGTTGACATTGGAACACTGCTTTGATATGTTTGAAAGGTAGCAGTAACCAAAATACGTTACCGTTAACATGATGATCTATGTACAGAACACTGTGAACCAATGTCGAATACAGTTCTGTGTGTTGTAGTCTCAGTTCTATTGTACCACATACTTTTCAGATAACTGCCCCCATCACTAGCCCACGATTATTTCACTCACATCTAAATTAACTTTCCTATATGTAATCAAGCATTTTTGATGTGTTCATTGGTCAACACAAAAGTCACGTTCTTTAGCTGGGTACAAGTGGGTAACCACTTTTTTGTTTATAACTGGCTCAGGGTCTTCAAGGGCTTGCGAAAAGAACTGTAATCCAGTGTAGCAAGTTTATATGTGCTTAGTATATTATTTTTACCCATTCAATGCGTTGGAATAGTCGTAGATTCATCTACTTGGGCTTTGGGCTCATTAAATTTTGTTTCTACGGCAATTCTTTTTTTTTTCTCTGTTCACGACGCAGGAAGCGAAGAACCGTGAGGATTCCTCCACTTCGCCGCGGGCAACGCACTCGACTCTCGCGCGTGAAGTGCGTCCCCTGTCCTCGTTCCGCCTGCTCTCCGGGGAGAACCACTCCAAGGTCGCGAGGGGGTAGGAGGCAATCCTTTTCTGTCCCACGTCCTGGCTGCGGCGGGCTGGAGAACTGTAAGCTCGTCGCGAGGGGCCGACCCTCCACCGCTCTTTGTCTGCGGAGCGAAGCCCCTCGCCACACACTCGTGGCTTCTCCGCCCGGCGCGAGCAGGTCGTTATACGTCGATCGCGCACTTCCCCAAGTGCGCTGTCGCGCGGCGGCTGGAGCCTGAAACACCTCGACCGTCTTTCTTCCACTCGTCGCCGCACCGCGAGGACACTCTTCCCGCCGACGATCGTCTCCCTCGCAAACGGGGTTTGAAAAGAGTCGCCTGGAGACCCGCATCGCGCTCCATGGCGTGCCTGGTGCGGTAGCTGCAGCTCGGCTGGAAACACGACCAACTACGAGACAACCCTGAAACAAGAGCAAGGTGCACTGTTAAAAATTTTCACCTTCGATGTACGAAGAACACCGGTTACAAATTATCCAGATCTCTTCGTTAATGTACGAAGATAGCCAAAACAATATTTACGTGTATATTAACAAATTGTTAAATAACTACTTGTCTTTCACAAGAACACTCTTATTTTTTCCACGAGTGTGTTTACCTGTCTGCAAAACGAAACATATAACTACCGTATATTTTCTAATAAAAGAAAGTTATTTTAAATAACGAAGAACCCTTATTTTATTTGAGTTAAATTTATTGTTAAAAAGTCCGGAAAATTTACTGTATTTTCTATCAGTGTGGTGTCAATGTTTAACCTACAAAAATTTATTTAAAATTAAAAAAAAAATTTCATAGATATTTTTTCTGATAAATAAGGAGTAGTATATATTGTTCGGTCCGGGGACTGGGTTCTGGGAGAGCATTGAGGATAAGGAACAACGGCCATTTTAAATGATTTCGACCTTCACCTTTGACCTTGAACCTTACATTTTAAAAATTTGCCAAAAATTCACTCCATATTTGAAAATTTCCCAAAAATTCGCTTCATATGCCAACATTTCCAAGTTTTTTTTTTTAAATGCACCAAAAGCATTTAAAAAAATTACCAATTTCGAAGGAAAAACTCCCGTTTTAAGGGAAAAATATTACGGTTTTATTCTTAAAAAATTCAAAAATACGAAATTCGGAATTCCTCATAAGACTCTTACCTATGAAAGAATCCAAATTCCCCATTGAGGCTTAAATTCCTCATGGAAAGCCTCGAATAATTGTATGGAGAGTAGCTTTGACTTTGACCAGCTTTGACCATAAACATGAAATCATTAATTTTCGACCAAAAATATCAGGAAAAAAATAAAAAAAATAAAAAATTTATAAACAATTTTTTAAAATATTTTAAGTTACATAATCGATTTCGGTCCACGGTTTGATTCCCGGCGAGAGTAAACATGTAGTCATTTACTAAAAAATTTAAAAATCTTAATTACAATTTAATTTAAATTAGAATAAATCTTTCCTTAAGTCACACCTGAAATCTAGGATTTTGGAAAGTTGAACTTTTCGTTACGGCCACCATATTTGAAATCCGTAATTATTAAGCTAGAAACGTTGTAATAATTTTAAAACTAAAAACTAATTTATAAACAATTTAATAATAACATTCCGCAGTCTTGGATTATAACATCACGACTACCATCTTCAAAATCCGTATATTTTATGCTTAGAAATCGGGAAAAATTATAATAATAATAATAAAATAAAATAACAATTTTCCATTTTGGATTATGACGTCATGGCCGCCATCTTTCAATACGTAATTATTATCAAATTTTTTCGGAAACATAATTAAAATTCATATAAAATTAAATTAATGTAATTTTAATGAAATATTATTTAAAAAGCACATATGTCATGTAGTTATCAGTTCCAACCTAGTGAGGACAAAATAAAAATCACGACATATTCTTCCTCCACGTAAGCCACCAAGAGACTGACCTCCCACCACGAATGCTAAGGTGTGTGTGTGTGTGTGTGTATATATATATATATATATATATAAATATATATAAAGCTAGTATGACGTCACGTCCGCCATCTTGTTTTGTCTGCTGTAGACCGCCATATTGTTTTCGTCTGCTGGAGGCCACCATCTTGTTTTTCGTTTCCCAGAGGGCGCTACCGCCATGTAAGTTTAATTTTTACCTGCTAGAGTTCAGTAATCATTTGTTGCCATAGTGTTCGCCATGTTGCACGCTACCTTGGAAATTCGTATTTATTAAGCTATAAATTCCGGAAAAATTACAAAAATCATAAAAATTCAGTAATTAATTAATTGATTGATTCACTCGATTACAGTGCTTGGTTTGACCCTTTCTCTATCAAAAAATATTCATTCTAGGTAAAAAAATATTAATTTCAATAAATATAGTGAAAAGTCCTAAGAGAGGGAACAATCCTTTACTATAATTTTGCAGTAAACCGATTATGACATAATTACTATTATCTTAAAAATGCGGAATAATTAACCTAGAAATTCAGGAACAATTCCAAAATTAATAAAAAAAACATATTAAAACAATGAATGATTCAATCGATTTCCGTTTTTGGTTAGTTTCTTGACCAGTGATATGAGCAACATAAGCTTCAAAAAAATTTTTATCCGTTTTTCCCATTACCTTTTGTGGATAAACAACGATAAACAACCCTAGAAAAGAAACTGTCTGACGAAATAAATACGTTGCCGCTATGCGTATTATGGAAGTCTAATTTTTCTATAATTGGAATACCTTCCAACCAGGTCTTGTACAGTGTCAGTCGTTTATACCAGACATCTCCGGACCAATAATGTCCTGGGTACAGACTTAAAGAACCAAAAACAATCAAATAGAAGCACATTTTGAAGCAAAATAAAAAAGGAAGCACATCTGGAAGTACAATCACAGAAGGAAGCACAATCGGAAATACATTCGAAAAGAGGCACCACAATCTACAAAAAAGAAAACACAATCAACGAAAAGTAAGCACAGTAAAAAGGAAGCTCATAAATAAGCAGAATAAACGAAAAGGAAACACAACTAAAAGCACAATTAACGAAAGGGAAGCACATTTGGAAGCACAATTAAAAAATGAAGCTGTATTACGAGAACTTAGAAATCCAATTACAAGTAATATAATATATATATTTTTAAAAATAAATTATTGATTTATTTTTCAATATTATACATATCAAAGTTTAACAAGTGATTATTGTATGTATCCAGCTTCCGTCAGATATATTTGTCAGATATATTTATTTTTTAGTTTTACTATTGTCCCAGTGTTCATCGTAAGCTTTACCAGAATAATTTATTTTATCATGCCGTTTCCATCGATTCGGTCTCAGGGCTTCATCATAGCTTTATATATTGTCAGCTTTAGGTGCTTCATCACAGTCTGTGTTTTTTTATCAGCTTGAGAGACACTGTCGCCATAAACGTAGAAGTCAGCGTCTTCGCCCAGATTACTATATGAATTCGAAATCGTTGACGTCAAAGCTTGTTTATGGACTTTAAGCTTCTTTTTTAAGAGTCCACCGTTTTTACAAAGTAAAGTGGATCTACCTGAATTCGGCTTGAAAGTATTATCACATTTCATGTTAAGGATATTTCTATTGTCTTCAGTCCTCCATAAATCATTAACGTTTTTTTTTTAATTTGAGTTCTTTGTTGAGATCAGAAGAGCTATGTACATAGTCCCGTTCAATACAAGGAAAATTATTGACGTGATGCAAAAAACTCTTCTTTAGAATAGTAGCTCCATCGTGGTCCTCTTCATTGTAAGCAGCTTGTCGTTACAATTTCTGTCGTGACTTTTTGAGCTCTCTATTCGCGTAAACGAATTGCTACAACGAACGCAACTTACCATTTTGCGTAGTGGATTTTTAACACAGTCATTATTCTCATGTTGTCTACCATTCTCTCTCAAGATAAATTCCTGGTTGCAGAACTTACACATTTGTCCTTTCGATACAGCTGCAGACATCTAATATTGATTTATATTATTACTTATTCTAGTAGAAAATGTTTACTTGAGAGTTTTAAATTGGAACCAACACATAAATAAAAAAAATTTAATTTTCCGTTATCTAGAGTTAAGTAAGCTCATGTATGGAAATTGCTCCAGGTAGTTAATTTTACCGCCAACAAATAGCACCACATGTTGTGTTGAGGTAAATATTTTTATTGTGCGAGATGCGGGATGTTCACCCACAGTCGCAAGAGAAGTAATGCTTCTCTAGACATCAAGGAGAAGGAAGTTCATGTTGCATGATAGTGCTTCTTAGCTATTTCAAAACATATTATTTGACTGAGTAATGGTTGCTTTTGTAAAATTCCACTTGTTTTTAATATTGTAAGTGCCGATTTAATAAAAGGATTTCAGCAATTTATATGAATTTATAATTAAAATTGCATGCTTCATTAATTAATTTTTTCTAGCAGAAATTGATTTCCCATAATTAACCAAAAACACTCGTAAAACATCAGCAGGAATAACCAAGGAGTACATGGAGAAAAACCAATAGCCTCACAACACTGGCCTCCCATGGACTAGCAGCTTCGTAAAAACACATTTAAATGATACATCAAAGTTACGAATGTACATGATTAAATCTAAGGTATAAAGTTAATTTCATATACTTATTATCGAGAAATACTGACAAAACACAAGATCTTTCAAAAAATTTAGTTCTGAAATAAAGTAAATAATATCTTACCATGTATGTTGCCGTGTGTGAATATTATATGAGTGTTTAATTATAGCCACCCTTTCTTTTACCCCAAAACCAAACTAAATTAATATTTACTTACTTAAATTACTTCGATGAAACAGTGTATTTAATTTTTTTCTTTAGATTTTTACTCCAATTCTTGTGATTTGAATAAGTTTGTTACAAACACAAACACTTTAAAGTAGGCCCAAAATGACACACTTCACGTTATCTTCCAACGTCGAACACCATCATCATCTTCATCACCACCATCATCTTCTGATTTATTATTGTCATGATGCAAACCCTTGATTTAAATAGTTTTCAGGACGTAAACAATTTTATGTATTTTTAAAATCAAAATTTGGCTTTGTTTAACATGAGTTTCTGTTTTATTTTAAATGATTTAAATTAAAGCTAGAATTGTTTACCCTGTGAAGTCAATTATAGTTAATTATTAATTTCATATTTTGGAAATGAATTCAAGTCGTTTTCTTTGTAAATAATTGACTGTATAAGATATATTTTGTATGGGTAAAATTTTTATTTACAAGAAATGATTTTTAAGGCTTGATAACTGTAAAAACCAGTGTGGCGTCTTTTAGATCCTATAACTCCACATTAACGCAGGTGTTATTTTTGATAAACACATATACATCACAACACTTGTGTACTCTCTT
This sequence comes from Bacillus rossius redtenbacheri, assembly GCF_032445375.1. NCBI lineage: Eukaryota > Metazoa > Arthropoda > Insecta > Phasmatodea > Bacillidae > Bacillus > Bacillus rossius. The sequence goes on along the minus strand of NC_086330.1, from coordinate 166,930,569 downwards.
GGGACTAAAACGTGTTCTCAAGGCGAAGATAAGTTTTCGGATGCATGTAGTTCGACCTTGTTGACGTTCTCTCAGATGTAAGGTCATACAGGACTGCAATTAATTCTAATTATTGATCTGCGTTGAAAAAGTGAGCTACAGGAGTGTAAATAGTATATATATTCAATGGTTTCGATCAGCATGCGGGTGAAAATTTTTTCTCTTGTATTAAAGATTTTTGTGAACTTAGTATAATTACTTTAAAAAAATAATGCAGCTATATATTATATTTATTCTTCTTCATGACTAATGAATTTATATAATGTTTTATTTGCAGAAACATTTTTTCTAACAATATTTAAATAATATAAAACAAATTTTACTACTGTGGCGTCTATTAAACTTATTGGTAAGTACTTATAACACACGTCCTTTTTAATTATTTATGACCAATACGTTGATATGGTTTTACTATCCAGTTTAAAAGCCACAGCCGCACTTAGTATTAAAACGTTTGGTTTACTAATTCGTAAGTAATAACAATGCAAAACTAGCATCGCATTATTAAATTTCCTCAATTTTTGAGAAAAAAAAACATATGTATTTGGCTAATGAAGTCAAAATATAGGTTTTTATTAAAGTCCCATTATCATTCTTCATCGGCATTGAACGATGCTGCACACGCACATTGTCGACGTTCCGCATATATAATTCATGATAAACAAACGGCAGGCATATCCGCCGAAGCAACAGATGGAGTTAACAAAGGATTAACAGAGGGATTTGCTCCCCTGGAATTTACGCCTGTGTTTGGGCCAACTCACACTTGCGCGCAAGACGTCGCCGGGGAATTAGGCTCTAACCCCGGCCCAACAAATCCTCCTTCCTCCTCCCCCCTCGAATAAACATGGTCCACTGCTTCCCTCTTCTTCCGCCATCCCCCTTGAAGGCGGAGCAAGAGAGGAAACCAAAGGTTCACTGAAATGGTGTCAGATAACCCGACACGTACCGAACGTATCCGAAGCTCGCCACTCGTTCTTGCAACTTCGTAATCGGAATAAAAAAAAATATTAGCATTTTTTTTACGATTTTAGAGTATTTAAAACTTCGGTGACCTAAAGTATCCTACATACATTTTATTTGGTATCACCTAGACGTGAAAAAATCTACTGTACCAGGAAAAAAAAATATTAATGGCTTTTTAAACAATGGTTCATTTAAAGATTTAAAATGTTATTTCTTATATACGGTCACTTAAATGTAACAAATCATACATTATGCAAGAAAAAAAATAGAATGGAATTTTGCATTACTTTTAATACTTAAAAAACTACTTTTTTTTTGTATTTTAATATTAAACCTAACATAAGCAACCTTTTCCTTTTGCAACAAAAGAAAAAATCCTAAGATGTACAAACGTGGATTAGTTGGGCGTCTAACTCTATGTCAGTGAATCTAAGGTTTTTGAGTGAGCGTTTTACCTGGTCTTTTGAGGCGGGAATGTTGGCGAAGGGGGATGGTGGGTTTGTAACCATGGCAACGAACTCGCACGCTTGATTCCCCGGGGTTGATCAGTTACCGGCATTCTTACCGCGACACTCTCCGCGTTATTTACTCCGCTTGCTCGTACAACGACACTTTGTAGGAAGCACATGATACCTATACCTACCTATTTACCCAGGGCGCCGAATACGACCCTTCTACCTTCCCAACCCCTGTCCTAGGGGTGTCTGTCGCCTTTTTTGAAAGCCTCTGGTGCACGGTGTTAAGTGACGTGGCAAACATAAACCTCCCATTTCCTCTGCCCACAAACCCCCTACAAAACATCAAGCTTCGTCGCGAAGGTGTGGGTAACACTCTCTTCCTGTTGTCTTTCCGGGATAAAGGACTCCATATTGTCGGATCAACCACCACCATTGCACTGTTCCACGGGCTAGAGTTTACTCCGTGTACAACAACAACAAAAAATCGTCCTCTCAAAATTCCACGTGTTGAATATACTACAATTTCGGAAAAGAGTTTGTAAAAATTTATTATTATGTGTAACCGATTCTCGCTGCCCGTTTCACCGCGGCCGGTGAACGGGACAAAAATTAGTAGTAAAAACGTTTTGGGCCTGTGTGCATGATTTAACCGGCTCAAACTACTTTCAACCACTTAAACCGAAATTAGTAATTTGTCTTTTCCCCACTTGAACCGCCTACTACTTCGCGCGCCCGGTCGTACTTATGGCATCTTCCAGATAGTTGCGTTTTCCTACTTTGTTTTTATCAAATGTAAGCTGATCAATACATTTTAATTTACGAACTATTTGTGAAAACCATCAATTGGGACAAAACATTTAAGGGCTATGGCATTCGCAGCGTTGTTGACGAAGCATGGATGGAGAGGTAGCTGCAGAAATGGGTGGTGTGTATGGTGAGAAATAAATAGGTCATTATTATTAATAATATTATTCGTCCGTTACACAACTTAGGACATCATCATTATATTAAAACACTTCACTAGTACTGACTCAACAAACACTGAAATTAATATAGATGTAAAATAATTATAATAATATGTAGGCTACATAAGGTTTAGTGATTACACTTTAAGTTACAAAATAACTGGCGTTTTTAAAATTAAATTGGTTACAAATTATGTGTCACAACTAAATGCATAGTTTTATTTTAAAGATTTTGTTATGTACTTTCTGTTTATTTTTTTAATTTATAAGTCAAAGTGTATTTTTGCAAGTATTGTGCAAATACTGCTCTGATGTATTTTGCTTGAGAAGTGTCCTGTAATGTGGACGTCGGGGAGGTTTCTTTGCATTATTTCTCTCTAAATGACTATGTTGTTCAAAACACAAATGCATGTCACAATATTGTCTGCGAGATGAACTGAAGTCTCTATTGACTTTAAAAGTATGCACCACTTGGAGCAAGTTATCCCGAATGAACTGTCTACAGTCTTTCTAGCTCTTGATAAGCACCTATTAAACAGTCTATACTTTTAAGTTGCCCTTCATGTTTGTATGATTTTATGAGGAATGGAAGCAAAGGGCATTCCACATTTACATGAGCTTCTATTTGACGGTGTGGCAACGAGTCAGATGCAGGAATCTTTTTGCCCTTTTTTTCAATGAAACTAAATACATCAGAAGCTAAATACGTTATTCAGTGCTATGTTTCCCATATACTACCGCGTCAACGACAATGTACTTCATGTTAGCATACTCAAAGGCCCTAATTACCAAGGCTCCTTATTATTGAAAAACAGGGAACCAAAGTTTGCTGGACAAAATTAACGAAAGACAAACCACTACATATGAAAAATTCCAAACATTGTTTAAGTCTGACGCAATATTATTTTTTTTTAGCAATTCAGCAGTTCGAATTGGCATGTGCGATGGGTATAGTTCACCCCATATAGTTTCAACGGTTTCCTTGACATGTTAACTACAGTTGACTTCTCCAGTCGATCGGTACCTGATATGAAAAAAGGAGATTAATTCGCAAGATAAAATAAATAAATGAAATTAGTGTGGAACAAAATCAAAATATTATGGCGTGCTTAAAAAAGATAAATAATAGATATAGGTATTTTGTTTTTTTACAAATGGGGCTCTGCGGAAAAAGTAAAAGTATCTGAGAGAACACTATTTATTTAGTAGACATTGTCAAGCCAATAACCACATTGAGCAACATGAACAGCAGGTAAACTCAAGCTCATCAGGACGCGGTGATAGTTTTGAAATGATAGCTCGTAATGCTAGTTAGTGTGCTAAATGTAATAAATAATAAATAATTTTTTACTTCATTGTTTTTCTTCTATATATTAGTTTAAAAGTATAAACTGTTTTCTCCTTAAATAGTAAGCTTTTGGCTATGGAAAACCGTTATTAATTACTTAAATATCGGTCCCACTGTAAATAGCTTAAGGTACAGTTATGGCGTGAGTTTTTGTTCAGTTTTGAAGTACACGACAATATTAAACGGTGATCAACTAGACGCAGAAAGCATTAAAATTTGGGAGCATGGCGTTGCAATAAAAATGCTGACAAAAGTACTTTTTTTTTCCTTGCAATTTAGAACCAAAACTTGAAAAAGTAATTTTTTATGATCAAATTTTTTTCTCACTTAAACTTCAGTGAACAGTTTATGTTCACTGAAAAATCAATGGACTTTGGAAAGAATAAGTGGTAAGGTTTGTGATAATTTTTGTAAAATATTTGTGGAAGTTACTGTTAAATTATTTGTAAATCGTTGTTCCTGTACTTTTTAACTAATGAAGTAAGTTAAATTCACAAGTGAATATACTAATTAGGAATTTTCAACACTTTTGCAGTCAGATGTACCTACTTTGAGGATTTTAATGTAAATTTCGAAGAAATAATACCTATTGTAGCTCTTAAAATTGTGCGAATTCCGGAAAAGATTTATATAATTTCTCGTTTAATTGTCCATAGACACAAAACCATCGTCCTCTCAAAATTATTTTTATATATATATATATATATATATATATATATAAGTGTGTGTGTGTGTGTGTGTATGTGTATACATCACATTATTAGGAACAAGTCAACTGCCGTAATTTTTCAGATATAACTTACAAACTGATAAATAAAATATAATAATGATAAATTTCGGTCTAGTTCGTAAATGGGAAATATCCTACAAAATGGGTATAAATGTGGCAGGTTATTTGAATACAGAAAAAATGATATAACTCCCATAATATGATGAATATCACATTCGTTTGAACGTATTATAACTCGTAGGGGCAATAACAAAAACGTTTTGTGAAAATACATTTTTTATACGACTAACCGTTACTGCAATGGGCGGAAAAAGCAAGGGTTGTAGTTCAAAAATATTAATAACTTCATATGTAAACACAATATCGAATCCGTTCAAATTATTTTTAAATAGTAAAACTTTTATCTAAATAATTTGGTTTAAAATAATTTTTCGATAAAACAAACCATTGTAGGCAATGGATTAAATAAAGGGGTAGAATTAAAAAAAAAATCGTACAACCATCCTATGTATGTACACTATTATATCCATTATAATTTATTGTATTTATTGTATTTATATTATTATCTATAAATATTGTCTGAAATAATTTTCATTCAACCAACTATTACTGCAAGAGGTGGAAAATAACGGGGGTTGAGGGACAAAAAAAGCTCCCTTACTTATTACAATATAAAATTCTTTCAGATTATTTCTAAACATTATAAATATTATGTACAACTTTTGTCTGAAAAAATTTCTGGTACAATCAACCAATGCATAGGTTGGATAAAAATGAGTTAAAATACGAAAATAATTCGTAACTCTCTTAGTAAGCAGACCATCAAATCCGTTAATTTATTTTGGTTAATCTTATAATTTTTATCTAAAACTTTAAAATGAAACAATTTTCGATAATGCATACAATTATTGCAAAGAGTTAAAAATAAACCTCAGTTTCGAAGAGGAAAATAAATAAAACTTTTTTATCATGTAGACTATCGAAACCATTCTTATTTTGGTTTATTTTATAAATATTGTCTAAAACTTTCCTTAGAATAAATTTTCATTTAACCAACCATTACTGCAAGGAGTGTAAATAACAAGGTTTGAAAGTATACATTCTAATCCGTTATAATTTAATGTATAAATCCTAACTTTAAATAAATTTTGACACAAAACATTTTGATTAAACGAATTATTTACGTAAAATAGGGGATTGAAATAAAAAATTAAATTCTTTCTTAGTATCAAACCCGTTCGATTTGATTGAAACCATCTTATTATTTCTTAAACTTTGGCGCAAAGCAAATTTTTGTATGACCACGTTTCTGGTGCAAGTGATGAAACATTTTTTTAATGTCGAAAAAATTGAATAATTACTTTAGTTGGTCTAATATGTAATTCTTTCTAATCTTTTTAATACTAGATGCGAGTTAAAAACGTTCATTATATTTTAGCATCATGGAAAATGAGAAAATCATAATAAATCATTTTTTTATGTTGGAAAACATAACTATGTTATGTAAATTAAGTTCTTAAAATGTTCCATAATGTAATAGTAGTTTCCTAATATTTCCAGAAGAAATAGATAGGTACTTCGAAATATACCAACGCCTGTTAGCTGTGCCTAAATTGATTTTTTCCCACTGATTTAAATGTTGTGGTTTAGCAATAGGTAACACACTATGGTAAGGTTGAATCTAAAATAACTATACGAGTGTGCTGGCAGCAAAGGTAGGTACACCGACTTGAAATTTCCGCCACGTCGTGACGTCACCTTACGGTCAGCGAATCCTCCTTTCCCCTTACAAATGGTCCTGTTTCCCTCCCCTCCTTCACTCTTAGCTGTTCCTACCACTTGACGCATGCGCCATGCTAGTCGATTATATTAATATTTTTTGAGGATCTATAAGTGGTGAACGAGTTGACAAGTATTAACTTATAGCATTTATTATTTGTGAATCTTCGGGTGTGTGTGGGCTGCACTAACGTAAGTATATTTCTTATTAAGTTAATATTGTGTATATTTTTTCTGAAATTTGTTTGGCTTGCCATTTCCAATTATCTTTTGTAATTTCCGTTAGTATCTTCGTTATCTTACAGTTGTAACCGACAGTGATTTAATAGCGAATGAAGCATGTTCTCCTTCAAGGCTCAAGTCGGGTATATTAATCTCGTGGCCATTGATGTAATTGCAGGGATCGATTTTTTTGCATACTTAACACGTCTTGTGTTAATGTTGGAAATGTTACAGTTTTGTTTTAATGCTTTTTGGGAACAAAACGTTTAAGGGTAGTTAGTTGTATTTGCCAGAATTGATTTGAAGGTGTATGGTGTTCTTTATTTGCGCTTGACGTGTATGTAGTGCGAATGTCTTCACTTGTACTGGGATGGCATGCTTGTATACCAAGCACATTTCGTGGCATTTTGCAATAATATGATGGAAATAAATGTAGGTTCAGTTTGTTTGCAATGGTATTATGAATCATTATTTCCAGTATTGTTTTTCGTTAAGAGAATTATCTTTTGCCATGCAACGAAAGCTTAGTAATAGGGGTAAAGTGTATTCCAAGGCAGAACGTAGCAAATGTGTGCGTGTGTACACGGGTCAGACTCAGGACGCGGGGTTTCGTGCGTAGATGTGCGACACCCCACAGCACTGTTTATAAAATAAATATGATATAGGTTTTATTATTCTCTAATGTTTTCTGAATATTTAATTATCACTTTGATTATTTGAAAATGTAACACATAGTTTAGTAAAGACTATGTAAGCTTTATAGATTACATTTTTGAATAAAATCTATTATCTATACTAATATTATAAAGCTGAAGATTTTGTTTGTTTGTTTGAACGCGCTAATCTCAGGAACCACTGGTCCGATTTGAAAAATTCCTTTAGTGTTGGATAGTACATTTATAGAGAAAGGCTATATTATATTATCAATAACATAAGGTATCCTTACTAAAAGTCCAATTTAGAATCAAATGCGTTGGAGGGGGTTAGATACAACATGCAGTACACGTACGAAGTGTGTGTTGACAATGCCGCAGGCGCTAAAAGTTTATTACGCGAAATACCACTCACTGACTCACTCATCACGAGATCTCTAAAACTAAACACCCGAATGACTTGAAATTGAGCATAGTTACTCATTTTGTGATGTAGACGCTCACTAAGAACGGATTCTGCGGAAATCCGATCCCAAGGGGAGTTTCGGGGGCGTAATATAGGCCTATCAAAATTTCCAGTTTTTGGTAGGAAATCACCATGGCAACGGCTGTTTTTTTGTTGATGCTTCATTCGTCTCTATAACAACGACTATTTCAATGTTAGTGCAGTCCTCATCACCGTTGAAATTTTGCGGGTTCTTTAAATATCACAAATTGCCCTTTTTTTCAAGTATATATATTTTACCGACTGGAAACTTCACAGTAATGTTCCTTATGTTACGCAGGATGACATTTTCCGAAAATTAGATCCCATGGGTGTTTAAAACCAGGCAACAGTGGGTACTTTGTCTGCATGAGAACAGGATTTTTCATTGTTCATGCCTTCTGCGTCTCCATGGCAACGGGCATCGCGCGGCAGTGGCGTACCCACAAGGAGGGGCATGTATAATGAGCGGCGCAAGAGTGATCTGCCTGTAGACTGCCGTAGCGAAGTACGGGTACATCAATTGTACGTTGCGTGCACGAGTCGGGAAACCATCGGTGCTATTCATTTTCTCTCCGGTACATTATACAGCATTGTAATAAATTTTCACTAAATTTTTTTCATTTACCATTACTGTAAATGGGATATGTGGCTTAATTTTTTTCCATTAGTATAACCGTTCGAAGCCGGGTCGGACAGCTAGTATTTGATAATTGGTATAAGCGTAGCCTATTCGTAGGGAATTAAAGACACAAAATGTTAAAATGTAAACATTTAGTTCTGCAATGATAATTTACACGCCAGAATTGCGGTATGGTATATTTAATGTTAAGAGGCATACTAGTGAAGCCCTCCTTCTCATGTTATCGTGAGTGATCATTCCGCGTTACACATTAAAAACAAATAATTTTACCTCCAGGCAACATGAGGCGACATCTGTTGTTGACAAGCAGAACTATTTGGCCACAAGACTTTCAAATTTGAAAATTAGCTGTCGCTGATGGATTACACAAATTCGTATTTAAGTATTTGTTTCTAATTAAAAATATAATTTTACATGGACCCATGTTTGTTTTCTGCAGCTGAATCGGAAGGACACCGTTGTAGATACTGCAGCAAGTATTTTGTGTTGATATGGAATGCTAGACGTCACGAGAAGAAGGATTGTGTAAAAACCCACTATGTAAAATGATAAGCTGTATTTTGTGAAGCTAGTTGTTAACAAAAATTGCTGGCTTAAAAAGACTCGGCAGAGCAAAAGCCAAGACCACTAACGAGATAGTCCACATCGATAAAACCACTACAAAGTGGAAGAGTGTGTTTCTTGATGTTAATAATTGTCCTTTGTCTAGAGCGTGATTATTTACATAAATCTCTCGATCGCGATAAAAACATTAAATGATGGATGCTGATGGTTTAAGGAAGACTGAAAATAATGGAAGTATCATCACCGTGAAAAGAAATAATATATTAAATCCCATATCAAGTATATTCTCCATACTTTGAAATAATGATGGACACTTAAAAAGGAAAATTTTTGTAAACGAAGAAGCTTAAACGTCAACTATTTCGAGCTTATACAGTAATCCAGGTGAAGATGCTGACTTATATTGGTGACGTTGACAGTGACTGAAGCTGGTAACGCGATCGAAGGCTGTGCTGAAGCACCTTAAGCAAGCAAGATCAAAGACTGTGATGATTCCCTGAAACCAAAAGAATGGAAACGTCGTAATAAAATAAATAATTTTTGATAAAGCTTATTTTGATTACTGGGATGAAAGTGATAAAAAAATTTATTATAAAAATGCAAGGAAGATGACTGCAGAAGAGATTTATTACACAGCATGGGAAGATCTTAACATATTGGTTGACAGGTTCGCTTTGTGCAGGAAACTATTGGCACATCAAAGAAGCGTTCATAATCGAAGAACTGAGGACAGCTGGCTACATACTTTAATTACTTATTTTACCTGAATTTGTATAAATGTAAATTTTAATTTATTTTATTTTCGTTTTTAAAAATGAATTAACATGATTGCATTGTACACTAATTGGTTAGAAGGCATTCCATGCATCGAAAAATTAGACTTCAATGGTAGGAATAGCTACAAAATATTTATTTCGTCGGACATGTATCTTGTCTCGAGATATTTTGCGTTGAGTGAATGATTAATAAACTCCGTTAAAGATAATGGAAAACAGGATTTAAAATTTAATTAAATTTTTTATTTACCCTTTTCACTGACCGAGAATCAAACAAAAGACTGATATCGATGGAATCGATTATTAATTTTGTGAGTGATTTTTTATATTTAAAATTTGTTCCGAATTTCTAGGTTAATTAATACAAATTTCCATGATGGATGGTCATATCTGATAACTGGCTGCTTGTATATAAAGAATTTAAGCAACTTTTAGGATTTTGGACATGATTAATTGAATAAGTATTTTTTGTTTAATATAACACATTTTGTTTCGTCAAGGGCAGGAATTGATTAAATCAATTAGTTTATTAATGAGTTATTTTTTGGATGAATTTTGGTATTTCTTCCGAATTTATAACTAAATAAATACAGATTTCCAAAATGGCATCTAAATTTCAAGTTGGCGAATGCTCAGTAAGAATAAATAATTAATGCACTCTAGTGGGTAAAAATTAAACTAACATGGCAGCAGTTCACTCTAGCGGACGAAAATAAGATGGTGGACATGGCATCACACTAGCTGGTGATTTATACTTTGTCATTAGTAGTGGGAAGTCAGTCGGCAGGTGGCTTTCGTGGAGGAAGGATCCTTCACCATTTTTAATGGAACGACCTTGATGGGTTCCAACCATAAGACGCTGAGCTCTATGATTAAAGTGTTTTTTTTTTTAAGAATATTTTATTGAAATATGATTAGATAATTTTTCTAAATTGAAATTTTTCAAAATTTTTGTGATAATAATTACTGGTTTTCAAGATGGCAGCCATAACGAAAATTAACAATGTTCTATAATTCAAGATGTTGGCCATTACTAAATGATCATAAATGTTCAACGATAAAATCATACATATCCAAAATGGCGGTCGTTAAGAAATGTGCAGCGTGTCTAGAATCCAAGATGGTGACCATTACGAAATGTGCAATGGTGGTGTCTTAATTCAAGATGGTGGATTTGTATTAAAAATGTATTAATTACTTTTTTAATGAATTTTAAAATTTTACCGATATTCTAGCTTTAATGTTACGGATTTTCTGAATGGCGACAGTAAAGAAAATTTCTATGGTGAAGTCATAATTTAAAATTGCGGAACGTTTTAAAAACCAAATGGTGGAGTCCTATGTTGTGGATTCAACTTGATGTATTAAAGATTGCGGATCGAAGATAGCCACCGGGTTTACGGTCAAGGTTAAAGGTTAAGGTCAAAGGTTAAGGTAAAATGTCAAGGTCAAAGGTCATTGACAAAGGTAAAGGTCAAATGTTAGAGTCAAAAGTAAATGCCATATGTCAAGGTCACATGTTAACATAAATGGCCAAGGTCATCCAAGATGGGTGTCATGAAGTCACAATCCCAGATGGCGGTCGGCTCTTGGCTCCTCAGCTAGAAGCCAAGGCTCGGACCGGCCAATGCACACTACTTAAACACTACTGTTTATGACCACTCAACCAGCAGCACACCGTGTTAGATGATCACCACACAACTTATGCAGCTTTACCACATTTCTTACTGGTCTCGGACACTCCTGTACCCAAGAAAGATAAGACAATTTATCATTTTGATTGTACTGGATTAGACTTAGTATTTATCTCTCTTACATCTTCCTAAGCAGCATACCATGTTAGATGTGCCGACTAATCAACTGAATAATTCACGACATACCTCCCAATTATAACAAACCCTGTTGCACAACAGGGTAGAAAAGATGGCTCATCAAACACTGCAGACTTAGAATTTCTGTCCCTGACTAATCAACAAGCTGCACACTCTGTTAAAAGACCGCCCCACCAATAAAGCTTCCTCGCCACACCACTCGTTTCTATCGACCTTTCTATACACCAGATAATATAAGATCACCACCTGTAATAGATAATATTTTGCATTTCTCTCTTTGATATCTTTACAAGCAGCATATCATTTTTAATGAGCCATCTCATCCACTAAATAAATCACGCCACACTTCTAACATATACCAAAACTCTGTGCACACAGGGTATAAAAGTTGGCACTAAAGTTCTTGACTAAACAGAATGTTAGATGACCGACTACTAAAGCAGCCTTGCCACAATACTACTCTACCCCAGATATAAGTCAACTCCTATTATAGATTAGATTTAGCATTAATCATTTCTCTCTGGGTAATGACTGAAAATAGTGATCCACCGCATTGATGTCCAGTTCTGCTGTCTTGTTGGCGTGGACGGCTGGAGCTAGATAAACAGGGTGATTTCGCTTCTGGATGCTTGGGCATTCTGAGCTTGAGTTCCAGAAAGCCGTTTTTTTTCAGCATTTTTTTAAGTTGCAAAATTTGTTGTCTAAAGTTGAGTTTTCTTGGTAAATTTGATATTCTTGTCTTCCGCACAAATAATTACGTCACTGCTTCACTTTCCTGTGGTACCCTGCAATTGTCTCTAAAGACTTAATTTCGTCGAGATGTTACAAATAAAAATATTCATTTAATCATTCCATACATCGTACCCAGCTTCCATCTCAGGCTTCGAACCTACCGTCAGAAACTGTTCATGGCTTCACCGCCCAACCCGACATTTTAGACTTTTTATAGTGTGCATGACCATGCAGAACATAAGTCTAAAGTACGTGTAGAAACTCAAGCGTAGGCCGTTACACATACATTTCCACATACAGTATCTGTATCGACATCTTTCACTTTACCATGACAATCTGTTAAACAGATTTAATGGGTTCATTTAATTTTAACAGTTTTAATACATTCTCTAGCCCTTGATGCTGGACATCACATTCAAACATTCAAACAATATTTCAGAAAACCACAGAGAAAGTATGGTTAAAATAGCAATAATTATTGTTACTATTTTATAATGTGGGGAGAACGGGTTCGTAAGGGATATTCCAGTTAAGTTTTATTACAGTTTCATTGATTGATAATATTTACATTAAAAATAAATCATTGTATTTAATATGTCCGATTACAAATCACTGGTACTTAAAAATATTTATTCTCACGACACTCAATGCCTGACAAGTACCGGAGTTCACACTCCTCACTGGAGATAGACTCAACAGTGGTTCGCCCATTACCTCACGCCTGTCCACACACAGTCTCGCGCCACTCAGTCTCCGCACTCTCACAATCCAGTCGAACTCCGCGTTGCGCCATTCCGGGGGGGAGGGGGGTGAGCGGGGATGTCTCTCACCCTCTTCACCGATGTCGTAATTCCATTCGCTTGGAATCCACTCGGAACTCCCGCACTGGCCGGCGTCGCTGCTTAAGTAGTCGTGGGTTGTCTTTCCACAACCGACGAGAACAGATGTAACGTGTCACGTCATCTCGGGCCAACCCGACGCCCGAACAGTCCACAAAAGCAGCTGAAATTCGCGTCACTCCACGTGGCAGCCTGCGGTATTCCCCAGGCCGCTCAGCAATATATAACAGCGCCGTGGCAGGAAGATGCGCGTGATGCAATTATGGGTGGGAGGGGGAAGTGACGACCCTTCTAATCCGCCCAGGCACGCATTGCATGTCGCACGTCACTGGGTGACACTTGACACAGCGCATGACGCCAGTGGCCTGGCAGGGCCGCCAGCCAGCTCCGAACCTGGCGAGTGTCACGGTCCTGTCTGCGTTCGTAACATTATTCTCCTTGCCATAAAAGGGACATATTTTATTTTTGTACTCGTATGTGTGTTTAGTGAGAGGAAGAGCGATATTTTTTTGTAATTCCCCTGCCAACGCACAACGGGGCCACCTGCTTGACGGGGCGATCACAATGCCATCTTGTGTCGGGCTGTCCCACTAGCGTTCTTAAGTGCAAAAAAGAATTTCATATGGATTGGCGACTTCTATAAGTGTACTTGATATTCAATGGTAATATGTAGTTAAATATGCGTGGATCATGTTTCATTATATGATAGTTATAGGGTTGTTTATTAGTTTGTATAGTTTTTGTAAATTGTTTATCATAATCTAGTTTATTGTCTTTTATTTGGGTTAGCTTAGCTATGTAAATTCGTTCTGTTATGCATATAAATTTAATTTTGCAACATGCCAGTGGTTAAATGGTAGACAAGACGGCACGCCGTAACATCACGAGATAAATAAGTAGATAATTAAATAAATCTCCACTGAAAAGTATTAAAGAAATACGATTTTAATAAATTCTAGTTATATTTCATGTGCGCCTATAGACAGGAAGAACTGCGATATATATTAATCATCCCCCATAATAATAGATGGTTATCAGTTGTATTGCCAGTCTTAGAGAGTGAATGTTTTCGCAAAAATATTTCCAGTTCAGCTCTGTTTTAAAACATTTTAGCTTTGTATTTTGCACTGGGTTTGTTTCAGGCACATAAATTCTGTCAACAAACCAATCCAGTGTGATAGCAAACGCGTGCAGAAATGCCCGGCCAAATTGCCAATGAATTCTCTTACAGACGGCCGCCAATCACAAGAAAACAGTTTTTATTGAAGTCCAATGAGTTTTCAGATATATAAAAGAAAAATGCATGCCCCTAAGTACATGTACATTCTTTTTTTTTTGTATATTAGCTATAATTCAAATAAGTTTTTTTATTGTTCTCATTTCATTTAGAATTTAGTGCACAAGAAAGTAGTCTCGCAGTTTGAATGCTCCCGTGAGCATAAAACCTTTGTCGACACATGCTCCGGCTCGACGCGATCCTTGTTTGTTTGTTTGGCAACCGCGCGCGGGCTCTCTATCTGCCGCGGGTCCCCCAGTCGATACGCGAAACTGCTCCCGACCGCTCATTAGAGTAATGGCCAGATAAAACCGCCACAGGAGTCAGTGGATTTCGTGCGCAAAGCTGCTGCCGGCGATACGCCCTTGCTCCTAATAGGGCTGCGGCCAGATGGCTCGAATGTCATCTTGAGTGGGAGCAAATTCGCACAGAAGTAAAAAAATAACAGAGAAATAGAGAGAGCATAACAGCAAAACTGGGATAAAAGCACTTGACAATCGTACAATCCACATAACGATGGTCGCTTTCAGTATAAATGGGTAAATAAAGTGGCCTTCATTTAACGCCTGCGAAATTAGCGTTATTATTTGGAAGAGGTTGGCATGCGTACTGTTATACACTTGAACTGCGATATCGTTGGACCTCAGGTGGTGTCGACACGCCACACAAATACAAAAAATTACAAAATTCCAATGATCCAATTGCATGAGATTTGGCTGGATAGTGAAATGATGAAATCACCCAACGGAAAATTTAAATCGTCTAATTCGTGTTCAATTTTGTGGAGTTTAACCTGGTACCAGAAAAAAAAACATGGATTAATTCAGGTCTTTATGCAGTGTACGTGAGACAAATTGACAGTGTAATTATGTATAAGTTTATATATTAGAATTATGTCGGATGAATGCTTAAATAGTTTCATTTACATACATATTTTTGACGATGATTGTTTTGGTTTTTATTTACAGCCAAATATGTCACCTGATTTGAGCCAGTGATATTAGGAGAAAAAACATTAGGCAAGTTGGTAATTAGACAGTTTGAATATGTCCATAACATGCGGCAAGAAGGCCTGGTGGTTCGGAGACGCTTGGTGTGTACGCCTGACATTGTACATTACATGTTTAAAATGCCCGTCAAGTTTCAACGAAGAAGGTCGTTTGGCTACAGACAGTATGTGCCTGAACACCAATTGGGTATGCCTGGACAATCTACTAGTTGTGTCTGACCAACCTGCTAGATGTGTCTTTCCAACCTATCTGACGTGCCTTGCCATAGACTGGAGGTGTCTAGCCAACAACTGGATGTGTCTAGCCACCGAGTGGATGTGCCTTGCCACCAACTGATCGTATTAACCTGATTACAAACTGTAAGTGCCTAACCACCAACTGGACGTGCCTAGCGAACAACTAGATGTGCCTAGCCACCAACTCGATAGGCCTTGCCGTCTACTGGAAATGTTAGCCTGAACAACCGAATGGACGTTTGTGCCTAGTCAACCGACTGATGTGCATGAACACAAATTTGAAACTAATTGCTTACATCAAGACGTGTCTGACCACAGACTGGATGTGTCTGGCCACTGACTGGAAGTGTCCACCCACCAACTGTATAGACCTGACCACCTACTGGATGTGCTTGATCACTAACTGATCATGTTAGCCTGACCATAACTGGAAGTACCTAACCAACAATGTTATATGCCTGGCTACCAACTGGACGTGTCTAGCCAACAACTGGTAGTGCATGGTCGCTGGCTGGACATGCCTAGCCGCTGACTAAACATATCTGGCCACAAACTGAATGTGCCTTACCACCAACTAGACGTGTTAGCTTTCCAACCGACTGAGTGTGCATGTCTGACCAACCTTTCTGACGTTTCTAGACAACCAAATGGCTATGGCTGGCCCCCGATTGGATGTACCTGGCCACTGATTGAACGTGACTGGTTAATCGACTGTCATGTAGATCTGCCCTGGAAATACACGTAAAGGCATGCAAAGGACTCACTTCGCCTTCTAAGAAGTTTGTAGAAAAATTTACAAACGCTAGTAATTTTCTTGTTTGTACTTGTACAATTTACGTAATAATTATTTTGTTGTTTTTTATCGAACCTGTAATTTTGTTTTGGTAAATTGATGTGATATTTCATTAAATTCAATTTTTGTATTGACCAAGGATCGAACTCAACATTGTAATTGATCGAATCAACCAGTAAATTAATTGCTAATTTGTTGATGATATTTGGAATTTTTTCTTATTTCTAGTTTAAATAATTAAAAATTTCAATTTGGTGCCCAGTTGGCCGACATGATGTTAGACGCCACGGTAATAAATACTAAAGCACTCTAGTGGGTAAAAAGTAAACTAATATGGTGGCAGCACACTCTAGCAGACGAAAATGAGATGGCGACCTCCACCAGACGACATCAAGTTGGTGGACCCAAGATGGCTGCCATGACTTCATACTGGTTGACGTAATATCTGCCTTGGTATTAGTGGTGGGAGATCAGTCTGCCGGTGGCTTCCGTGGAGAAACGTTCCATCACTATATTTAATCGATTAACATCACCGGGTTTAAACGAAAGGTTCCATGATGTTTTTATTAAAATTTTACTATATAAATTTTGTTTGAGTTTTAATTTTTTTCCGATTTTTTAAAATGTAAAATACGGATTTCGAGATGGCGGCTGTAGCGAAAAGTGCGTTTTTGAATCCCAGATGATCGGTGTGACGTAAGCAATATTTTTTATTAAAATTGTAGTTCAATTGTAATTAAGAATTTTTTAAATAAATTTATTTATAAACTATATGATTACTCTTGCAGGGAATCTAACCGATAAATAAAATGGATTAAGTAACCAAAAATTTGAAGCCAAAAATGTTTTATGAATTTGTTGTAATTTTTGGTCAATAATTAAATAATTTTAAGTTTACGGCCAAGGTCAAGATCATGATGATCTCGACGGCTTAAGGTGGTTTGCTTTTAGGAGTCTTAAGCAGCTTTTAGAAATTTTCGTTTTTTCTAAGGCAAATATATTTTGATGTATTTGTAATTTTTGAATTTTTGAGGAATAAACCGGGAATTGTTTTCTCAAAATATGGAAATTAATAGGAATTTTGAGTTTTTTGAAGACTTCTGAGGAAATTTGACACCAAAAATGGTCGCCGTGACGTCAGAGATCGTTTGGTCAATGACCCCACCCCACACCTCAACCTGGAACCGGTTCCCGGAGCCTTCAATATAGGTATGCTGTTAGCGCTTAATAATAGGGAGGCATATTAGGTCAGCATACATAACAAGGAGAGCAAAGAAACAAAAAAATCTATATATTGTTTTAAAAAGGTTTCATGATATAACTTTATGTTTAAAAATTGCCTTCGTTAAGGCAGAGATCACATATAGAGAACAATAAAAACCAATGTAATCTAAGTTGTAGTTATTCCCAAAAATTTATTCATCTCCAAGCGCCAATGGGGTACAGGATAAACTATTTGTCTGCCTTTCGCTACCATATTCAGACATTATATAAAATGTTAATCTATTTCAAGGCTATTCATGAAGTTGCGGTTTGTTTATACGTTACTTTTCGTGTGATCACTGATTACGGTTTTGAATAATGGGAGTTTCTTTCTCTTATTAAAGAAATTATGGACTTGTTCAGATCATAAAAGAACACGCCTATTAGCACTATGATCTTTAGTCTTGAGAACACCTCTCAAATATTTGTTATTTTTTATATATTTCTTTTTAAACAAGCCATATATAGTAAATTTAATGGTGGATATAGGATATAGTTGAAACACAGTTAAAAACAAAATGGCGTATTACATTTTCTACCTTTCAAATTTAACATCAAATTCTTGGGAATGTTTCAGAGTCCCTAACGGGGAGTCGATGTGCATAAGTTCAGTAAGAGTGAAATATATCTCCCGGCTCCCGCACTGCATTATAAAACAACAGTTTTGTTTACTTTTTGTCATTATATAAAAATCTATAATATAATTTATATTTCTCATCCATATACCATACTTATATATTGCTTTTTTATAAATTTTTCAAAACATACGGTGTTCAGTATACAAATATTGGTTTTTCATGGCGTTGCGTGTTGTTTCTGTGTAACTGTTTGTGAACACACTGATAATAGGGTTGATTAATTGAGTGCCTCTTATTTATTAAAGATATTTTGTTACTAAGGAATAAATATAATTTCACAGCGTGTAGATAGCATAAAGGGACATCAGTCATCACTCCGATTGAGGAAACCTATTTTTTTTTTTTTTTTTTGTGTTCCAGCCAGTTTATCAAACAAGCCGGTTAAATCAATGGAGGAATAGCAAACACACTGCAGAGAAAAAAATTTAAAGCGACTGTAGTTGTCCGGGGACATACAAATTTCTTTAAATGTTATTTTAATTTGTCCATTAGTATTCACTGAAAACCATAATAAAAATTCGTCAGTGATAATAAATGTCAATTAAGCTTGTTCACAATGCGTAGTTTAAATTAATTATGGATTATTATATGAGTAAATCATGCACACAATTTCTTTCGAACTTCCATGGTATGGTAAGAAAAAATAATGTTTCAGGTAGGTACTCAGACCACCACGTACGTGATGCAACGCAGCGTTTTCGCAAATTAAATTTTAAAGACATCAGGGCAAAATTTAATGGATGTTGCCATGATGAAGGGATACATATTTTGCGTATAGGTGAGCGGCCACTTTGCCAATGCGGATGAATTTAGTAAGTGAATTTGTGTGTGTTTTGCGGAGGGGGGGAGGGGGGTGTTTCGTGCTGGTGCGGGAAAGGGTTGCGGTATTCCGCGGAGCGGACGACTCAGCGGAAGTGGGGTGGTTTTTCGAAACGCTAGGGAGGAAGTCAGCGGCGCGCTGTAGCGCAGCGCTCAGAAGATAAAAATAAAATAGGGCCATGGGGGGAGGGGGTTCTGGGTGACTGGGGAGGGAAGTTAACCAGCATGATAGAGGAGGCCTGATGGAAACGTGAAAATTTGATGAGTAGGAAAAACCATGCGAGGGCTCGTCTCCAAAAGTTCAGTTTGTTTTTAGGGAGGGGAAAGGAGGTGGGATTTGCGGAATCATAAGCGCCGGATGGGAGGGTAGGAAACATTAGGAAGCATTAAATAAACACAAAGTTCACATATCATTCAATATTAACAATAAATATATTGAAATTTTTAAATCAATAAAAAATTCAAAAAAACAATTTAAAATTATGGAAAATGGTTAATTAATTGTTTATTCATGCTTTTACCTGGGAGTGTACGTAAAAAAATGTTCATTCATAAAGCGCATTATGTATATTAGTTGTAATTAACAATCAATAGTGAAATAGTTGACATTGACGTAAGTCATTGCGATCCAGGTAATTATGGAATCTGAGTGAAAATGCGGTAAGTTATGCAAAATAAAGTAGAGCATGTCTTTTGTAAAACATCGTTAACTCGGTGCTAAAGTTATTTTAAAAAGAAGCTTGTATTGAAAAGTTTTTTTTTGAAACGAAATTGACATTAATATTAAGTTCTACATTGTCGGAGGAAGCAATTAGATTTTAATGTATTTCTTCCTTAAAAAAATATCCTAATTAAAATAAATCTGTGTTTCATTTCAGCAAAAAAAAATCTTTTTCGAGAGCTTTATAAGAAGTATTTAAATTAAATACGATTATACATTCCTGACACATATAGACGTTCAATAAATCTTATGTTGATTTAGAATTCTAATATATTTTTTAAAAAGAATACTTGCAGTTATAAATTGTTACACAATAAATAGTTTAAATAAAACCTGAAAAATTTATTCCTTCAGCTCAGCAATTGTTAAATATATTATTATCAATTTTAAAGATATAATTTTTACTCAATTTTCCTTATAGGATTTTATGTTGGCACAAAACTATTGTTTAACTTGAAGTTTATTTTCACTTTGTTACCACAGATTATAAGAAAGCAAAAATTGAAGGAAAAATTCATAGATGGGGCGAAAGTATTATGACATCTTTTGAAATATTTCCTTCTTAATAATTATTAAGGTTTTGTTATCTGAAAATTGTAGATTAAAATTTTTTGAATTTTTTTCAGTTACGTTCAGAAATAGTAACACCAGATTCGAATTAATAAATAAAGGCTTACATAAACGAAAAAAAAAGAAAATCACATTTTTTTATTTATTTAAATAGAAAAAGGCCTTTGTTTAAGAGTTTGATGCACACTGAAAATTATTATGAAATATTTATGATACTAATATGTTTGTTTACTGAAATATAGCTGACATTCTTATGTAGGGCTACTTCAACCAAAGATTCAAACTGCAGGTCTATATTTTTTGTGGGTTTCTTTTTATTATGTTTTTGCAAAAAAAAATATTTGACATTATAGCATAATCAACTTCCTGAATCTTAACGGTTTTTTTACTGCAATAACTGCAAAAACATTATGCAGTCGTTCACAATAGCAGCAGGCACGATAGTGCGCATCTTCTTAAAATGTTCAAAAACCAATACAATAACCCTGCACGTGATACATTGTTAAAGAGTTCATTCCGAAGATCGCCTGGCGTAGAATGGTGAAGTACCTGTAGTAAAAATAACTCCCCTTTTAAAGCAATGTTCTGTATTTATTCCATATGAACTTATTTTTTTTAAATTACGTAATGATTTAAAATGCCGTTTTGGACATACGCCATTTGTAAGTTACACTGTATGTCATTGAAAACCCGAAATAATGGACCAATAAAATTTAATTCGTGTATACATCTCTTTTGTCGGTTCTCGAAGTTTATCTAAAGCATGCAATGTTACCAGAAATGGTCTATATCCAAAAACTAAAAATGAAACCGATCTTCTCTTTGCTAAAATTATTCAAAGAACGTATAGTTACACATCATTGTTTTTTTTTCAAATATTGCAATAAAAAGTAGCGGAAAAGGGAGGGAAGACGACTGTGGTGGTTATTAAACATATTTGAGATACAATCCATGCAATTACTTCGCGATTAAGTGAAAATTCCTGAAAAACAAAAAATACGTTTCTCGTATGTCATATTATTTTCCTTTTAAATTTTTTTTGTACCCATGAGTGAAATGCGTATAACTATGAAAAGTTTGATAAGAAACTACAACTACAATGTCAGATTGTATTATTCTAATGTGTGAAACAAAAAAGTTACTTGAATGGGTCAAGCATAGGGAAGTGTGATTTAAGCGGTTTTATTGCACACACGCCATTGCTTCTTCCACATTATGTTATAAGAAACGTCAATAATAGACAAATAACATGAATATACAAACCAAATAAAAGTACAAGTATTCTGAAAACGCAACGAAGGAAACACAGACAAACAAATTAGATTTCTTAACACACAACAGTGGTGACATTTCGGGAACTCAGATCTGTTACTATCCTCAGGCGCAAACCTACATCTACTTTGTTTCTGTGTGTTGTCTTCGTTGTTTTGTAAGAATATTTTATTTTTAAATTTAATATTTCGGTTCTAATGTGCGTCACTATATTTTCATTGTGTTGTTGAAATTAATTGTTTTGAATCAACGATTGTTTTTTTGTCTCTGTGTTCTCAAAATATTGATGTTTTGTTTGTACTTACTGCTATTTAGGCAACTGTCCAGTCATTGTCAGCCCACTGTGTTTTTCAGTGCTGCAATTTATTATTTATTTGTTTGTTTTTGACTTATACCTTCAGAAATTTTCTGTGCTGTCTTTGTTCTTTAATTTTTCTACATTGGCTGATTTTCGCTTGATCAATGCAAGTTTCCATATTCATATAAATAGTATATTCATTATCTTTGTCTGTTATTAAGGTTGTGGCATTAAATGTAACTAGCAATGACATGTGTATACAAAAACCTCTTAAATAAACAAACTTTCGGCTTTAGGTAGAGGACACACAAAATATAACTTTTTTAAAATGTGTGCAAATATATGCATTGCTAGCAATGTGTTCATATATTAGTTTACAGCAGTAGTATATAATAGAGCATCCGGGGACTGGCTTCTGGATGTGGTGCCTGGTGCCGAGCCACATCTCATACGTCACGTCCATCTGTGACGTCACGGCGGCCATCTTGGGTGAGCGTAACGGGACACAACGAAACGGGACAAGTAGTACCGTGACCATGACCTTGACCTCGGCGGCCATCTTGGATCCACCATCTTTAAATCGAGCGCCCCACTCATTATGATGAAATTTTCGTCCGTGTCGCCATATTGATTTTTTCTGTTCCACTGGAGGCCGCCATCTTGGATGAGCATAACGGGACACAGCGTTACGGGACGCATCGTAACGGGACACAGCGTAACGGTACAAGTAGATCACGGCGGCCATTTTGGATCCGCCATTTTGGATGACGTCATTTTGTTTTCTCGAACATTCCGGCGTTGTGTTTTCCTCCATATTGGATGATGACGTCACCGTTGCAATTTCCGTTATGGTCGCCATCTTTAACTTTTTTATTTATTATCCGATTTTAATGAAAGAAAATTTAAAATTTATAAAAAAATTCACTTAATAAAATTTTAATAAAAACATTAAAAAATTGTACTTTTACGACACGGATTTCGGAGACCTCGGTTCAAACCCGGTGAGGGCAAAAAAAAAATGACGACCGATCCTTCCCCCGCGGTGGCTGCTGGCATACTGACTCCCACCACTTTTTTTCAAAGCATATATATCGTCAGCTGGTATGAAGTCAAGACCGCCATCTTGTCTTCGTCTGCTGGAGATCACCATCTTGTTTTCGTCCGCTAGAGTGTGCTGATACCATGTAAGTATAATTATCTGGTCACCACACCTTTGACCTTGACCTTGAACTTTGACCTTGACCTTGAACTTTGACCTTGACCTTGAACTTTGACCTTGACCTTTAAATTTGATCTTGACCTTTAAATTTGACCTTGACCTTGAAATTTGACCTTTACCTTGTAGTTTGACCTTGACCTTGAACTTTGACCTTGAACTTGAAATTTGAACTTGACCTTGAAATTTAACCTAATCTTGAAATTTGACCTTGACATTGAAATTTGACCTTGTTATTGAAATTTGACCTTAACCTTGAAATTTGACCTTGACCTTGAAATTTGACTTTGTACTTGAAATTTGACTTTGTCCTTACCAACCATCATGGATCCGACTTTTATGTTCAGTACATGCTACCAGGAGCTACCACCTGCTGGAGTACGCCATCTTGTGTGTGTGTGTACTTGTATTATAGAGTACATTTCCATCTGGGTAATTTTATTCTAACCCGCTACAGTGCAGTAATCATTTATCATGGATGTGCCCCTGCCATCTAGAAATTCGGCCGCCATCTTGAAATCATGTAATAATGTATCTAGAAAAGCGGGAAAAAATCCAAAATTCAATAAATAAATCACTCATTAACTTACAATCGATTCGATCCGCTCCAGTCCTTGGTTCGATCCTCAATCAATGCAATAATGTTTAATTTTATGAAAAAAAAAATTTCCAATAAACCATGTTCAACATTCTTAAAGAGACTTTAAATCCTCTACTACCATCATCCTATCAGACATCAAGACCACCATATTGGAAATTCGTAATTGTAATGCTAGAGATTCGGGAAAAAGTTCAAAATTCATTAAATAAATTTGTAATCTATATACTGATTGATTAGATCGACTTAGGTCCTTGGTTCGATCCCTGGACAATACAAAACAACTTTAATTTTAAAAAGTACCAGAAAAGTGTAAGGTTCGAGAGATAAAACACCACAAAGTCTTTAACAAACATAATATTTATTACACAATTTCTATCCTACTACAGATTCACTTGCGAAAGCCAGCAATCTTATAAACATTTAGCCCTGCATAGACGTGCAACGACTTCTTCTTAGCTCATACAGCTCCAAATGCTCCAAATGGCTCCAACAGCTCCAAATGGCTCCAAATGCTCCAAATGGTCTCAAAATGGCTCCAACAGCTCCAATAGCTCCAAATGCTCCAACTGCCTTTTCTTTCAACAGCTCCAATGATATTGGGCTACAATGATACGAGTCTAAGAGACTACGAGGCTACAAGGCTACGAGTCTAAAAGGATCTAGCTGGTTCCGAGTTATACATGGCTGCAAGACTGCATGACTAAAAGACGGCATAGCTACGAAACTACATGTCTATGAAGCTACAAGGATACAAGTCTACTCGGCTCCAACACGCAATGTACGCAATGTAAGCGCAATACATGCAATTTACACGCAATAAATGTAATGATTACACAGTACACACAGGAAACGGAACGTACACACAGTACACAAACAGGAAACGGAACGTACACACAGTACACACAGGAAACGTAACGTACACATAGTACACACAGGAAACGTAACGTACACACAGTAAACACAGGAAAGGGAACGTACACACAGTACACACAAGAAACGGAACGTACACACAGTACACACAGGAAACGGAACGTACACACAGTACACACAGGAAACGGAAAGTACACACACATACAGTAGCGGAAACACACAGGCTTAGTTGGAAATCAAAATATAAGAAATAAAAACATTAAATTTTTACTTTCAATATTTAATTACTTCTCAACATTACACAAATACAAGTAAAAGAAGCCATTATTGTATGTAGCCAGCTTTCCTCAGTTCTTTGAGTATGAAGGATATTTCTTTGATGCACGAATAGTTTCCTGCACAAAGCGAGCCATGTAGAAGTCTTAGCCGGTCAACCAATATGTTTGGATCTTTCCATATTGTAATCAATCTCTTCTACCACCATCTTACTTGCTTGTTTATTATAAATACTTTTAATATCACAATCGTCCCAGTGATCATAATAAGCATTATCAGATTTATTTATTATAACACGACGTTTCCATCGTTTCGGTCTCAGGACATCGCCACATTCTTCGATCTTGTCAGATCTAGGTGCTTCATCACTGTCTATGTCTTTGTCAACAGCCTCAGAGTCACTGTAACAATCACTGTAGAAGACAGCCTCTTCACCCAGATTACCGTATGAATTCGCTATCGATGATGTCGAAGTGTCTTCATCGTCTTAATGCTTCCTTTTTAGGAGTCCATCATCATGTTTACAAAGAATGGAGGATCTATTGAATATAGGCTTGAATGTATTCTCACTTTTCACGGTGTTGATACTTCCATTAATTTTGAGTCTTCCCGAAGCCATTAGCATCCTTCAATTTATGTTCTTCCTCACGATCGGGTGAGTTAATACCATCACGCTCAGGACAAGGAAAATTATGGTCGTAATGCAGATCACTCTTCTTTAGTCTAGTGGATCCATCGGTGTCCTCTATGCCTTAAGTAGTCTTGACTTTACATGTTCTACCATGTCTTTTTAAGCTATCAATTCGTGTTAACAACCTGCTACAACGATTACAGCTTAACATGTTGCGTAGTGGGTTTCTAGCACAATCATTCTTCTGATGACGTCTAGCATTCCTTCTCATGACAAAATCCTTGCCACAGTATCTACAGCGGCTTCCTTCCGATTCAGCTGCAGATAACAAACCATGATCCATGGTAGCTTCTGTGACTAATGTTAGATACAAACTGTCAGTTTTTTCCAATTGGAACCATTTCTTAAATAGAATTTTTTTAATATTTCATCAGCGAGAGTTAAGTTATCTAATGCAAAGCAAATTGATACAAGTAGTTCTGGCTGTCATCAACGAATGTCGCCATGTGTTGCTTGCAGGTAAATAATATCTATTTCATTAATGAGGGATGCGGAATGCTCACTATCGATCGCAAAGGAAGTTTGGCTTCGCTAGACTCCAAGGAGAAGTAAGTTCATCCTTCCTGTTAGTGCCTCTTAGATTTCTCAGAGATTATTATTATTCGACTGAGTAATGATTTTTTTTCTTAAATTTCCACCTGATAAAAATATTACTAGTGATGATTAAGTAGCAGAAGTTCACTAATTAAATGCAACCTTGAATAAAAATGACATGCCTCATTAAGTAAAAAAATCCTTCGTGCAGAGATCAATTCCTCATCAGTAACCAGAAGCACTCGAAGAAAACCATCAGATGTCTAGTCAGGAAAATTCAGAAGCACCCAGAGAAAACCATCAAAATATTGTCAAGAACAATCAGGAGCACACGGAGAAAACCACCATAATATTGTCAAGAATAATCGGAAGCACACGGAGAAAACCATCAAAATATTGATAATAATAATCAGGAGCACACGAAGAAAACCACCATAATAATGACAAGAATGATCAGGAGCACCCGGAGAAAACCACCATAATATTGACAAGAATAATCGGAAGCACACGGAGAAAACCGCCACAAGTTTTCTTTGATATCATAAGAATACAAAAAAAATTAATAAAAAATTAAAAATAAAAACGAAAAAAAAAATCGAACATTCTGGCTTGTACTAGAACTCTAACTTTGCACATAAAAGAGAAGTTCACAAGCTAGCAGAATGTTGCGATCGTTAGTGAGCATTCCGCATCCCGCATTAATGAAATAGATATTATTTACCTGCAAGCAACACGTGGCGACACCTGTTCATGACAGCCAGAACTACTTGTATCAGTTTGCTTTGCATTAGATAACTTAACTCTCGCTGATGAAATATTAAAAAAATTCTATTTAAGAAATGGTTCCAATTGGAAAAAACTGACAGTTTGTATCTAACATTAGTCACAGAAGCTACCATGGATCATGGTTTGTTATCTGCAGCTGAATCGGAAGGAAGCCGCTGTAGATACTGTGGCAAGGATTTTGTCATGAGAAGGAATGCTAGACGTCATGAGAAGAATGATTGTGCTAGAAACCCACTACGCAACATGTTAAGCTGTAATCGTTGTAGCAGGTTGTTAACACGAATTGACAGCTTTAAAAGACATGGTAGAACATGTAAAGTCAAGACTACTTAAGGCATAGAGGACACCGATGGATCCACTAGACTTAAGAAGAGTGATCTGCATTACGACCATAATTTTCCTTGTCCTGAGCGTGATGGTATTAGCTCACCCGATCGTGAGGAAGAACATAAATTGAAGGATGCTAATGGCTTCGGGAAGACTGAAACTAATGGAAGTATCAACACCGTGAAAAGTGAGAATACATTCAAGCCTATATTCAATATATCCTCCATTCTTTGTAAAAATGATGATGGACTCCTAAAAAGGAAGCATGAAGACGACGAAGACACTTCGACATCATCGATAGCGAATTCATACGGTAATCTGGGTGAAGTGGATGTCTTCTACAGTGATTGTTTCAGTGACTCTGAGGCTGTTGACAAAGGCATAGACAGTGATGAAGCACCTAGATCTGACAAGATCGAAGAATGTGGCGATGTCCTGACACCGAAACTATGGAAACGTCGTGTTATAATAAATAAATCTGATAATGCTTATTATGATCACTGGGACGATTGTGATATTAAAAGTATTTATAATAAACAAGCAAGTAAGATGGTGGTAGAAGAGATTGATTACACATCATGGAAAGATCCAAACATATTGGTTGACCGGCTAAAACTTCTACATGGCTCGCTTTGTGCAGGAAAATATTCGTGCATCAAAGAAATATCCTTCATACTCAAAGAACTGAGGAAAGCTGGCTACATACAATAATGGCTTCTTTTACTTGTATTTGTGTAATGTTGAGAAGTAATTAAATATTGAAAGTAAAAATTTAATGTTTTTATTTCTTGTATTTTGATTTCCAACTAAGCCTGTGTGTTTCCGCTACTGTATGTGTGTGTACGTTCCGTTTCATGTGTGTACTGTGTGTACGTTCCGTTTCCTGTGTGTACTGTGTGTACGTTCCGTTTCCTGTGTGTACTGTGTGTACGTTCCGTTTCCTGTGTGTACGTTCCGTTTCCTGTGTGTACTGTGTGTACGTTCCTATTCCTGTGTGTTCTGTGTGTACGTTCCGTTTCCTGTGTGTGAACTGTGTGTACGTTCCGTTTCCTGTGTGTACTGTGCAATCATTACATTTATTGCGTGTAAATTGCATGTATTGCGCGTACATTGCGTACATTGCGTGTTGGAGCCGAGTAGACTTATATCCTTGTAGCTTCATAGACATGTAGTTTCGTAGCCATGCGGTCTTTTAAAAATGCAGTCTCGCAGCCATGTATAACTCGGAACCAGCTAGATCCTTTTAGACTCGTAGTCTTGTGGCCTCATAGTGTCTTAGACGCGTAGCTTTTAGCCCAATATCATTGGAGCTGTTGAAAAAAAGGCAGTTGGAGCATTTGGAGCTGTTGGAGCTAAGAAGTACTCGTTGCACGTCTATGCAGGGCTAAATGTTTATAAGATTGCTGGTTTCGCAAGTGATTCTGTAGTAGGATAGAAATTGTGTAATAAATATTATGTTTGTTAAAGACTTTGTGGTGTTTTATTTCTCGAACCTTACACTTTTCTGGTACTTTTCAAAATTAAAAATGTTTTGTATCGGCCAGGGATTGAACCAAGGACCTTAGTCGATCTAATCAATCAGTATATAGATTAAAAATTTATTTAATGAATTTTGAACTTTTTCCCGAAACTCTAGCATTACAATTACGAATTTCTAATATGGTGGTCTTGATGTCTGATAGGATGATGGTAGTAGAGGATTTAAAGTCTCTTTAAGAATGTTGAACATGGTTTATTGGAATTACTATTATTTTTTCATAAAATTAAACATTATTGCATCGATCGAGGATCGAACCAAGGACTGGAGCTGATCGAATCGATATGTAAGTTAATGAGTGATTTATTTAATGAATTTTGGATTTTTTCCCGCTTTTCTAGCTACATTATTACATGATTTCAAGATGGCGGGGGCACCTCTATAATAAATGATTACTGCACTGTAGCGGGTTAGAATAAAATTATCAAGATGAAAATGTACTCTATAATACAAGTACAGACACACACAAGATGGCGTACTCCAGCAGGTGGTAGCTCCTGGTAGCATGTACTGAACATAAAATTTCGGTTCCATGATGGTCGACAAGGACAAAGTCAAATTTCAAGGACAAAGTCAAATTTCAAGGTCAAGGTCATATTTCAAGGTGAAGGTCAAATTTCAAGGTCAAGGTCAAATTTCTACTTCAAGGTCAAGGTCAAATTTCAAGGTCATGGTCAAAGTTCAAGGTCAAGGTCAAATTTCAATGTCAAGGTCAAATTTCAAGGTCAAGGTCAAATTTCAAGGTCAAGGTCAAAGTTCAAGGTCAAGGTCAAAGTTTAAGGTCGAGGTCAAACTTCAAGGTCAAAGTTCAAGGTCAAGGTCAAAGTTGAAGGTCAAAGTTCAATGTCAAGGTAAAATCAAGGTCAAGGTCAAATTTCAAGTTCAAGGTCAAATTTCAAGTTGAAGGTCAAATTTCAAGGTCAAGGTCAAAGTTAAAGGTCAAGGTCAAAGGTGTGGTGACCAGATAATTATACTAACATGGTATCAGCACACTCTAGCGGACGAAAACAAAATGGTGATCTCCAGCGGACGAAGACAAGATGGCGGAGATGACGTCATACCAGCTGACGATATATATGCTTTGAAAAAAAGTGGTGGGAGTCAGTATGCCAGCAGCCACCGCGGGGGAAGGATCGGTTGTCATTTTTATTTTTTTTTGCCCTCACCGGGTTCGAACCGAGGACTCTGAACTCCGTGTCGTAAAAGTACAATTTTGTAATGTTTTTATTAAAATTTTATTAAGTGAATTTTTTATAAATTTAAACTTTTTTTTCATTTAAATCGGATAATAAATAAAAAAGTTAAAGATGGCGACCATAACGGAAATTGCAATGGTGACGTCATCATCCAATATGGCGGAAAACACAATGCCGGATTGTTCGAGAAAACAAAATTACGTCATCCAAAATGGCAGATCCAAAATTGCCGCCGTGATCTACTTGTCCCATTACGATGTGTCCCGTTACGATGCGTCCCGTAACACTGGGTCCCGTTACGCTCATCCAAGTTGGCGGCCTCCAGTGGAACAGAAAAAATCAAATTGGCGACAGGGACGAAAATTTCATCATAATGAGTGGGGTGTTCGATTTAAAGATGGCGGATCCAAGATGGCCGCCGAGGTCAAGGTCATGGTCACGGTTCTACTTGTCCCGTTACGCTGTATCCCGTTACGCTCATCCAAGATGGCCGCCGTGACGTCACAGATGGACGTGACATCAGAGATGTGGCTCGGCACCAGGCACCACATCCAGAAGCCAGTTCCCGGATGCCCTATTATATACTACTTACAGCAACACGCAATTTTGTTTTTACGTGGTAATTATATGTGTTCAGATAAACACACATTATTAGTTTAAATCTCATTCATTTAAATACACAAAGAAGTGTGTATGTGAGTTTGTTTCTATACAAAACTACAATTTTACTTCTAGTTTGATCAAATTTTGCGTATTTTAACTTCAAATCAAGAGGATTTTCACTGTTTGCACGATATTTTAAAAAAAAATCCGTTTTATACTCCTATAACTTGTCTTACAGCTGAATTTTGTTCTTCCTAATACACTTTTGCACTCTTGAGGTTCAAAGAGAAAAATTACTAGGCACATCTCCTGACACTTCTGACGAACAAAAGGAATATATATATATATATATATATATATATAGTGAACTCTCAGACTTTGGAATAAACGATTGTAGTATATAAAAACGCCAGCTGAAGTACCGCGCGTTGCCCGGCTTTAGGCAGAGTGATGAGGCTGCAGCTGTAGGCGTAGCTATAAGGTTCCCTTGTCCTAGACGTACAAGCTCTGATATGCTCCTTATGCAGACTAAACTGTTATTATTCACTTGTTTTCAACGCCCGGACACATTCTCGTACTTTAACTGCAGGGGATTTCTGACAAATACTCGTTCATTTCTTCGTTGGCATTTTGATATGTATGAATTAATATTTATCTATATGTAGATAATTTGTTGGCAAGAAGAGTTGAATTTTGCTTTGCTATTGGTTACGGATTCAACACTGTTTTTGAAGGTTTTACACTACATTAGCTTTTACCTGCAGATTTGCTTCCGTGGTTCTAAATAAATTAGGGTAGTTGGTATCAGATACGCCACCGCAGTAATTTCCGTGAAATATTTCATGAACGGCTCAATGAGATGCATGGTAGAGCGGTATACATGTAAGAAATGAAAAGAACTAAACCAATTTTACATGCAAAAATTAAGTATATTTATTGCAGAAATATTGCATAGCTAAGATAACAATGCAGCTCGACCATTCACTCTATCGAGCGACGCTGCAGCG
The DNA here is from genome assembly GCF_032445375.1 of Bacillus rossius redtenbacheri. Lineage (NCBI taxonomy): Eukaryota > Metazoa > Arthropoda > Insecta > Phasmatodea > Bacillidae > Bacillus > Bacillus rossius. Next base: position 166,898,999 of record NC_086330.1, on the reverse strand, counting down.
AGTTCGGCAGTGACTCGAGTGGCGAAGGGGCGCTTGTTGGTTTGGGCAGCGGCAGGTGGTAGTTGGCTAGCGTGGCTAGGGGTAGTGCCTTGTCGGCGGCGTCTCGCACGCTCAGCAGGCTGAAGACCGGGTAGTGGTGTGAGAAGAAGAATACGCAGGTCGTGCACACGGGGTTCATGCCACGGGTGAACGTCCTATATAGACATGAGCCGCTGAGCGTGGTCTGTTGACGCGTGTCTACGGCCAGATCGAGCTCTGTCCAGGTGCGATGTCAAAGACTTAAGCCTCGTCCCATAGCATAGTGTGCTGATGGGCGTAAAAAACACGCGATGACAATAAAATGGCTCGATAGCTGCATTTTCAACTCTTTCCTCATTCGTTCTCCTCTGGTCTACGACTGGGACGTCGAATTCACGCAACGACATGGCCCAATCGCCTTTCCTCAGTGGCCTGTCCTCAATGTATCGCAGATACGCATTGACTGTATATTTCCTTACTACGCCGCTTAAGAACGATAAATTATGCATGATGGCCTTCTTTATGTTTATATAAATTACATGATCGTCGTCCAACTGAAGCGGCAGGGTCTGCACCATATTGTTGACGTTGACGGTTAGATTGATAACCTAGCCAACGATTCCGTACTGGCCTGCATTTTTTCGGGAAAAAAGTAGCATATGTCATTCTCCGACCCATAAATTATCTCAATGCAAAAAATCATATCAATCAGTGTCACCGTTGCTGCGTGAAAGAAGACAAACCAACAAACACATTTTCGCATTTACAATATTAGTAAGGATATTGGTTATTGGATTGTTTGGTTGACATTTAATTATATCTACAGTTTTTTTTTGTTTGGTAAAATTTTGTACAATTGACCTTGACCAAAATAAGAGGAAAATCACATTCTACCTGAAATTTCACAAACAACTACCTTAATCCAACTAAGGAAGCTTCGTTATTCTCCATAAAGCTGAGGTAACGCCGGATTCTTCAGATGGTGTATGAGTTAATACTCGAGTATATGTCCAGTACACATTACCAACATAGTTATATGTACACTATGCAATGGACGCTTATTTATTCATTATCAGTTTCTGGACTGTACTTCTTTACGGTTGATTTCAAAGGTTATTAAACAAGCTTTAAAGGACTGCTTTGCAAACTTCTAACCTGGGTAAATTTAGCGGATGCAAGCCTAACATTAAGATAAGGAAAAAAACCATGAGAATATAAGGCAGCAAAATTGACTCGAGAAATATCACCCCATGGTAGTTTATTTCTCAAAACATAACTTGTTTTACATTGTTGATGCCTGCTATTTCGCTAGTCCTTACAAGCAATTTATCTTTTTATCCTTTTTAATGGACGTTTGTGTGTAAACTTTTATAATATTGCCGCAATGTGAGGCTGCATTATTTATTTTTTTCTTAACCCCTCCCTTAAACTTGTATCACTGTCTACCTGAGAGCAAGCCTCTTCACTCTGCTTAAAGTCTCGGTAATGGCGGGGATTTCTGCTATTAAATGATGTAAATGAATTTTACTTAATCAGTAGAAAGAGAGCAATATTGAAAATAAAAACAATTTATTTCAGAACAATAGAACATTTTTTTCAATAACAAAAACCACTGTAAGATACTGAAAAAGAACAAAATAAATATTACCATCAGTTTGATAAGATCAGTTCAACTATCAAGAACGTCAAAACACTGCAGGAGATCTGCTTAAAACAGAAATCCACGGTACTTGTGTGGTTTTGTTTGGTCTTAAAGATTTTATAATCTTTTAGTAAGCTTAAGTTTTTAAAATATATTTTGTACTTTACGGTCTAGAGACAACAGATCCTTGAATACTAATACTTAACACACAACAATTTGAAATTGAAAAAGGAATAAACTCTTGTCTATTTTCAGCAATCATACCACCATTTGACAACGTTTAAAAAATACTAAATAACTATTTGCGCCCGACTGCAAGCACGGTGTTTTGTAATTGTGATGCTGAATGAATTCCAATATTTATTTGTCAGCAGCATATTATTATTTTGTTCTGCAGTAGCTAACAACATTCACTTATAATCACTATATAAATGCATGTACAATGAAACTAAAAAATATATAAAAACACATGCAAATCACTTACAGAACCAGTCAGTTAACACTTAAAATTTTCAGCTGCAGAAAAATAATAATTTATATGCAGTACTAAAATAATTCAAATTGTTATTAAAATACGTAATAATTAAAACCTAAACATATTGCTAAACCATATTTGCTGAAATTATTTAAAGGAATTAAAAATATTGGATCAAATATACAAGTGAATTTTTAGAAAATTAAAAAGAAATATATTTTGATTAAATATGGTTGATTACCTTGCAAAATGCTCGAATATTATTCCGTTAAAATAAGAGGCAAAGAAATATTTTCGACAGTACAAAAGTAACCTTGCCGCGCTTCGGGTGAGATATGTTCTCAATTAAAATACCTATTTGTTTAAGTTATTATAGTCTTGCGGTTAGTAATTAAAATTGCAATTCCCGCACAGAGAGAAAGCGAGCGAAGGGGAGCGAGGAATCTTCTAGTCGGAACCCGAAAGGGACGAGGGATGTAGTTAAGTTAAACAAGGTGAATTATGTCCCTGATATTCCAGCAAGGGCACGAGAAATATTCCAATGCTCAAAGAGTTAACAATTAACGTCTAGTGACTACAAATAACCTTGCGCAGGATTCAAGTTTTAAACTGTTGCTATTAATTCTTATTTCCACAGGCCGCGATGAATGTTTCAATCATTGTCATTAATTTAAATTTGTGCAGAAGAGAACCAAAATTTCAGTTAAGACTGACTCAAATTTCTAGGAAAATAAAAAAAATTATAATCCTTTTCTGAGTGAATTATTTTCTCTCCTGCCTTTACTTCACGACAAATAAACAGATTAAAAAAAATATATTTTTAGTATTTAACATAAATGCGAAAATACTTATGTAATATTTTAAGAAATAGGCTACTGATAATACTCTTGTTATAAAATAATTATGTTCCAGTTGCAAAATAAAATATTGTTAATGTTTTGTTTCGCGATTTAAATGTGTGATGTACAGAGAAAATTTGGAAGCTTAATAAGCTAACAAGGTCACTTTCACACTCGGTGAAGCTTAGACGTCTTCCCAATTAAACATTAATTTACAAGTATTTACAGCAAATGTATTATTTTTGTTTAGTAGCAAGAAGAGACTATGGTGTAATTAAATGACGATTGTGCGACCTATATTTTAAAACCACTTGAGACCCTATAAGTTTCTGAAACGTCGTCTAACGTGAAATAAGATTTTGTGTTAATACTTATAGAAGCAAACATAATAGTTTCCAGGAAGCAAGATTATAAACTGTCACTCTATTTTTCTGTCTTTTAGATAGGTTTCCTGACTTGGGGTACCTATCACTTAATTTTGGTTATCAGCGAGTGTACCGCTCGGCACTCGAACCCACCTAGGCCCGACTGCACAGTAAAGGCAGACGGGCGCAACAATATCAAGGTTGACAATGATGTGATCCCAGCAATGGTAACTTCATCGCTACCAAAGGGGCCGATAATATTCAGAGGTGCCGATGCTGAGGAAACATTCATAGAGACATTAGAAGTTATTGTAAAAAAAAAATTGAAAGAAATCTATGAATCAAGCCTGCCCATGGCGCCCTCGACATCACTAGAGTACACAAGCTTCATTGCAGCGCCAAAGTGCTGCTACTTCAAGGCAGTAGTTATGGCTCAGAATAATTATGAAGTAAAGTATCACGACCATTTCAATGGGAAGTACCTTAGTGCCACCTGAAACAAATGCATCCTTCTGCACAGTCTGCCCAAGAAACTGGTGGTGTTTTTCCACTACTTGGCATATGACGAGAAATTATTTAACAAGAAGCTGAGCTACAAGAAACCAAAAAAAAAAAAATAATATTCATCATCACCCACGCACAGGTAAAAATGGTTACATTTTCGAAGAAGATGGGAGAAAAGTTTTCAGTGCAATTCATTGATAATTTTTTGTTTCATGGCACACATTTTTGGCATCCTTTACGTCGTACCTGCTAGCCAACAAATTCAACAAAACATCAAAATTTATTTTTTATACAAGAATAAATGGGTCAAGTTACATGAAAAGACGTGTTTCCATACGATTACATCACCTGCTGGGAAAAATTGGACGAGCCTCACCTGCCACCACAAGAAGAATGTTACAATAAACTAAACAACAGCAACATCAGTACTGAAGATTACGTTTGCAACGAAGGTATAGTGTGATCCTGGGCGACTACAGCGACGTGTACCTTAAGACCGACATGCTGATGCTGACTGACGTTTTCAAAAACTTTCGTCAGCTATGTCTTACGACCTATGGTATCAACTGCAGCCACTACTTCAACATACCAAGGTTCACGTTCGATGCACTGCTGAAGCAGACAGGGGAATGGCTTTAGTTGATGACTGAGTATGACATGCACATGTATATCGAAGCTGGAATCAGGGGTGGGGTCGCTCAAGTGGTGAAGAGACACTGCAAGTCGATAAACATCGCCTTCCCTGCATCCACGACCCCATCCAGCCATCAACTTACAGAACTTACCTGGAAGCCAACAACTTATATGTATGGACCATGTATCTGTCTCTTTCTGTCAGCGGCTTCAAGTGGATGGGCACTACCAATTGACATTATGAGCAAACCTGTTGAGGGGCGGATGGGATACATTCTATAAGTCGATGACGAGTACCCATCCACCCTGCACAAAGATCACAAGGACCTACCATTCCTGCCCGTCAATCAGTGCCCACCTGGCTCACATCAAGCCAATTTGATGACAACGCTCGAGAACAAAAATAATTATATTATTCATTACAGAATCTTAAAGCTAGCTCTCCAGCACGGCCTGAAAATAACAAAAGCACATAGAGTTCTCAAATTCGAGCAGCATGCATGGATTATGTCATACATTGAGGAAAATACATAGAAAAGATAAGCAGCTGCAAATGATTTTTAAAAAGGATTCTTCAAGATGACATATAATGTGTATTTTGGAAAATTAATGGAAAAAGAAACTGAAGAGGCAACGTATGGAAATTGTGTGCAGCAAGAAGAAGCTCAGAAAAGTGGTGGAAAAGCCAGTGTTCCAGGACAGAACAGTATTTTTTGAGAATCTGGCATTAATTAAATAACAGTATGAAAGCATTCTTTTTGACCATCCTACAAACGCTGCGTTCTCGGTCCTGGAATTGTACAATACATTAATTTTTAATTTACACTATATCATTAAGTCGAAATACAAGGAAAACTTATCGCTCTCATACATGGATATGTACAGCTTCATATACGAAATACAGACGCGCGATTTCTACCGGAACCTGGCCGATGATGATGCGCTCATGGATATATTTGACAGGAGCAGCTATTCCATTGGCCACTTCTGCTTCTAACTCACGAACCAAAATGTAGTGGTAAAATTTAAAGATGAGTGCAGTATAGTGGCAATGGAAGAGTTCGTTGGCCAAAGGGCGAAATTGTACACTTAGAGATGCGGCTATAAAACTACTAAAAGAGCAAAGGGAATCCAGAAATGTGTGGTCAAACATTAAATTACATATGAACATTTTCTTTAGGACAACACAGAAAAATGCACACATGTTCATACCATTAGGTCACACGAATTCGTATCGTATACAGAATGTAATTAGTAATAAATTGGTGCTAACCGGGCATGATAAGAGAATTTCATTAGATGATGGAATACACATACATTACCATATAAATGTAAGGAATAAATATATTAAGACAGCTTGAAACTAGTGCCCATTCTCTTATGTTTCGCAATGTATTCTCTGTCGGGATTTTGCACGGTGGCGACTTCGTGGGCCCTGCCGCTACGGTAGCCAAGAAGGCCCTTAAAGAATATGAACTGCTATGTACAAGTATGGAGCTCATGCTGGCCCCTTGGTAGCCACCCATGTATCTGTTGATTGTGGTGTACATAGCCTTCGTCAATGGATTTGCATCGTGAGAATTTACTTCGTTGGATTCATGCATCCAAATTATTTGTGGTGATTTTTTCATCGTTGTTTCCATGCACCTTAATAGTTTGTGGTGTCGTGTTTTTTCCTGTTTTGTGCATCCAAGTTGTTTGTGGTGCTCCGTTTCGTTGGTTGGTTGGATGGTGGTGGTTGGGAGGTTTGTTTCTGCACCCTAGTTGTTTGTGGTGTCATGTTTTCCTGTTTTGTGCCTTCTTGTGGTTTGTGGTGCGACTTTTCTTTGTTGGTTGGTGCTAGTTGGGTGGCTTGTTTCTGCAACTATTTGTTTGTGTTGCAATGTTTTCTTGGATGGTTGTTTGGTGGTTGGGTAATTTGTGCACCTTCGTTGTTTGTGGTGCTACTATTCTTGGTTGATTATTTGGATAGTGGTTGGGTGGTTTTTTTCTGCACCTTCTTTGATTGTGGTGCTATTTTATTTTTACAACGATGGTTTTTTACATCGATAGGTTTTTTCATCGATGTGTTATCATCGATTGGGTCTTTACACCGATTTATTTTCCAGTCGATGATACACATGATTTCGGCGTTGTTTCTTTGTTGACATGCAAGATTTCAGCATTTTCATAGTTGATGGGCAACTTCTCCATTGCTATGTGACGAAGTATCATATGTTAATGAATTTGCATTGCTATGAATCATATGTTAATCTATGTAAGCTTTAATTCTTTCCAGTAAGCTTGCATCGTTGTAATGTGGCCTTTAATACTATGATCACACTTTTTGCATATATTTAATACATTTTTTGAAAAACATATTGAGTATTTCTTATGTAAATTGGTTCACTCTAGTATTACTGATGGTCCTAAGCTTGTGCAAATGCAGAGAGCAGCGATGTAATGTTTCAGATCGAGACATGCTGTTTAAGTGTCGGCCAGGAGAGCCGGTGAGATGGAGAGCCGGCGAGATGGAGAGCGGTTGGTGTGTGATAGAGAGCCAATGTGGGGGGGAGGCGACCAAATTCATGAGAGGAATTAAAATATTAGAAATGTATACTAAAAGATAATATATTTATAAAATTTTTGAATTGTGCATTTTATTTCTGGAGTATACACCCTTGTCATTAGAAAAAATGTTTTTGCTTTGATGATTAAAACAACTAAGATTTATTATTATTCATTCTCTAATTAACTGATTATTAATAAAAATTACATTACTGATAATTAAACACTCTGAATGTGAAAACAATTACTGATTAAACAAAATAAAGAAAAAAAACATTTATAATCTTATTTTTATTTAAAACATCATTCCGCACCAGCAATTTACAAAGGAAACCATTTTATTTGCACATGTTTAGTTCTCGTAGTAGAAGGTATTGTAATAGAACCAAAGTTTAAATAACTGGCTATTGTAATGTACACAGCAGAACTCTTCATAATATTTATCACACTTTTCAATTTGGTTTCCATGTGTCTTAATAAGTATGTTGAAGGAAGGACAGTTTATTTCTTTTTGTAAATCAATTATTTTGGCACTGCACAGTTCACTCACAATATGTTTCTTTTTGTCTCCAAGTACATACACAAATTCTTCTTCAGGGCCAAAAAGGTCCATCAGCACAGATTTCACTTGACATAGTCAACACCACTGTCATTCCTTGAGGGTTCTTGCACTTAATTAGTCAGTTTCCGATTCTCGCTTATTGATTATCTGTCTAGAGCGTACCTGTCACACGGCGGTTTAAACATGTAATTGTAAGATTTGGTTTCGTCACCACCGACGACAGATGTCACTGCAAGTTGCTTAACTACGTACCCATTATGGGATGTGAGACACTGGATGTTGCACAGAAACAATGTCATTGACGGTACCCACGGTGACTGACACATGCAAAGCTGCTTCTACGATGTCTGGGATGCTGAAACTGCAAGGCTGGCTGAAGTGCTGAGGCTGCGAGGTCGGGGAGACGACGTCTAGATGTTCGTGGAGGTAAAGCACGCAGGAGCTGGCCCGCTGCAAGATTCTCAATGCTTCCTGCACCACGACGGGGTGTGTGGTGTGTCGTGCACAGAAGACATACCTCTGTCACACTCGATGCATGGCAAGCAGTCAAATGGACAGACCTGCCCAACCTATCTGACAATCCTGGCCATAGAATGGAGGTGTTAGGCCACCAACTGGCCTTGTTAGCCTGCCCAACAGACTGATGTGTCTCTACAACCTATGTGATGTGCCTGGCCACAGAGATTAAATGTGTCTAGTTAACAACTACTGGATGTTCTTAATCACTGAAAAGATCGTGTTTGCCTGGCCACAGACGGGAATAACCTAACCACAAACTATACTTGTCTAGCCAACAAATGGAATGTGCCTGACTACTAAATACTGCCTGGCCACTGACTGGACGTAACTTGCCACCAACTTGATGTGTTTAGCTAACAACTGGTTTCGGATGGTTGCTGACTGGACATGCTTAGCTGATAACTGGACATTCAGCCACAAACTGTATATACCTACCTGGTTGCCGATTACGTGCCTGGCTACTGAATAAACATGCCTTGCTACCAACGGTATGCATCTTTCCACCTAGTGGTCGTGCATATCTGGCCACTGATATACATTCCTGCTGACTGACTGGATGCGCCTTGCCACCTACTGGACGTGACTGATCGTCGAATATGTGCTTCGCCACTGACTGAAGGTGCCTAACCACCGACTGGATGTGCCTGGCTGCCGATTACATGCCTAACTACTGAATATACATGCCTGCTTTATTGATTGTTATTTATAACGGGCCTGAAAACATATGGTAAGGCATTCAAAGGACTCACTTCGCCTTCTAAGTAGACTGTAAAAATCTAAAAATGCTAGTAATTTCCTTGTTTGTACTTGTACAATTTGTTATAAATTTTTAATTAGTATTTGTGTTTCTTATTTTCTAAAATCTGTCACTTTGTGATAATTTAATTAAATAAATATTTTTTTACCTGTAATTATATTTTTTAGCATCAAGCAAGAATCGAACTAAGGACGAGAATCATATGAATCAAATATTATTTAAAGAACGATTTTATTGATGAATACTGGATTTTGTCTACATTTTAAGCTTAAAATTACAGAATTTCAAGATGGCAGCCAAGATAAACGACAAGATGGTGGATGACATGACAATCTGGGGATTTTCACTCTAGCAAGTAAAAATTAAACTAATATGACTGCAATGCAATCTATAAAATGTTGTATGTTATATGTGGCACTAGCACTCCTTGTATCAATTACTGAAAACAAGAAGGTGGCAGTGCCACTTAGCTAACTATGTGTGTTAATTAGAGCTCCTCATAGTAGGCATTGAAAATAAAGATGGAGACAATGCGCTCTAGCAGGAGATGCTATTATTCCATAAAATAATAAAGTACAAGTTAGAATATGTGTTTATTGTTTATAAACCTTATTTAATTCTTGGTCTTGTAAATATCTCAATGGCACTGCTGTCAAATGCGTATTTTATTGCATCCAGAGGTCCATGCTATCGAAGTTAGTAATTATTATTAATATACACTTTTCTTCAGATTTGATTTACCCATTAGTCGGCAAGGATATCCGCTATCCATGATCTTTTTTGCTATTGGACTAGAGGCCATTTGCAGGAAGCTAAATGACGAACCACTCACCATGCACCCTATGCGTGGCCGGTTAGTGGTGACAGCATACGTGGACGTTGTAACATGTGCGGTGTGTGCAACCCGAGATATACGAATTACTTTGAACTGCATCACTGAATTTCAGGCTGTCTATAATATGCGAATCAACAAAAAAGAATATTGCGATTTTCCATTTTTACAGTGACAAGAGTGCTGGTTATACGTCTCAGTTTTTCCGCGCGGTGGAAGAAATTAAACTACTCGGGATCATCTACATGAATGGTACTAACCCATTAATACACGGCAACTGGGAAAACACACAATAGCAACATGCCGAGGACGCATGATAGAATATAGTACAAGGAAGCTAAACTTATTCCAGCAAGTTCACGTTATTTATACCTTCATTCTGTCCAAACTTTGGTATCTAGCGCACATCTTTCCACTACCACCAAGCCTACAAGCCTGTCTAACAATGTACGTTCTATGGAAGTCACATAAGTTTCTCATCGCCAGCACAAAATGTTACTTTCCTACAAGTGCCGGCGGGCTATGACTATTTGACATTAAAGATAAGGTGACTACACTATTTACTGTCAATGTAATTTAGGCCCTTTTATGAGACGACGAGCCATCAAAACAATTGCAGCGCAAGTGCTTGTTTGTGTTGACAGCCTCTCAGCTGAGTATCGAATGGCATACCAAACTGTACACACGATCATTCAGGAACTTCCCGAAGGGGAACATGTTACAGCAAGCCGACTCTACAAAACGCTTCAAATGATGATACCTTTAATAAGGCCAAAACTAGTGCTGCACTTAAATGTTAACTGGGTACAATTATGGCAGAAACTGTCCGATCCGGTATAACCTTTACACCTGTGGTCAACTACTAATGAATTCTAAATCGACATTATCCCAACAGCATAAAAAAGATAGATGATACATCTTGAGAGTACGAATACTTGTCACTGGTGTAAGGAAATAGACACTACCTACCACAGGGTAATTTCATGTACATATGCCAGACCATAATGGCGCTGGATAAAACTCCGCATTGCTAGGTTTATGACCGTTCTAGTCGTCGACCTACCAGATGATATTGTGAAGCTGTTTTCGCGTGTGCTCCACCGCGGAGTTATGTGGCTTCTCACACAAGCCCTGCAGTACACGCTACATGCGACAGCGCCGCCAGACACACAGGACTTCTTGAAACATCTCAGACTAGAGCGATGGGAACTAATTCAATACAGTACCCTCAAAAAAGTAATGGACACACCTTATTTAGGTTTTGAGCAAACAGTAGAACCCCTAATATCCAACCTTCTCACAACTGACTCCTCTGGCTATCTGACCTAGTCTCCGTAGTTGGCGAGCCTGTTCAGACTTGAAAAAGTGACGCATCTGCATGTTTTCGTGTCGGAAACTATCAGTTCATCCGTGATTGTTGGCGTGGAATGTGCTCGTACAATAATCTTGTACTGTTCTATGTTTTTAACATTATACTGTTTGTGTTAATTCACGATTACGCAAAGCTTTATTTTGGGGTTAAGTGTGTGACAATGGCAACTCAAATACGTAAACGTGTTTGTGTTACTCTGCAATAAAAAATTGACGTGTTACAAAGATTGGAATAGGGTGAGTCTGTTATTAAGCTAGCTTCTGAGTTGGGCGTAGGAGTGACTACGGCAAAAGATTGGAAAAAGAACCGTAAATATTTGGTAGCGTACTCAATGACAGTTGAGACAGATCATGCGTTAAAAAGTATACAAATGTTGAAAAAACTAAATCTTGAACTTATGGATGAAGCATTGTGGGTTTTGTTTTGTCGGGAAAGGCTCAAGTGAACGCCTTTGCCAGACGCCATCGTAAAGGAAAAAGCCATACAATTATATGAAAAGTTGGGAGGTGATCTAGAAAAAGAGTTTCACGCTAGAGAAGGGTGGCTTCATAAATGGAAGTTGCGTCATTGCATACATGTTAAAATTGCGGGGGAAAATCTCTCAGCTGATGATTATGCTGCTGAAGAACTTGTACAAAAATATGAGCAGTTGGTTACAGAACAGAATCTTTTACCTGAACAAATCTACAATGTAGACGAAACGGGCCTAAATTACAAAATGCTTCTAAAACCACTCTTGCTTCTAAAAATTAAACGCTGTTAGGAACCAAACTTGCTAAAGACAGACTCAAAATTTCAACTTGTAAAATGCCAACGGATGGCACGAAATGCCGTTTTTCATCATAGGAAAATCCAAGAAGCTAAGAGCATTCATAAATCTAAACATGGCGACACTTCCAGTTTACTATCGGAATCAATCATCTGCTTGGATGGATGCTGCATTGTTTAAGGAGTGATTTTTCGATTAATTTGTCCCTGCAGTAAAACCATTTAAAGTCCAAGAACTTACCTGCTCGTGCCGTTTTGCTCTTAGATAATGCTCCCAGTCACCCCTCTGAATGTGAACTAAAGAAAGGAAACATCAAGGCTATATGTTTACCGCCCCATGGATCTGGGCGTCATTGAGTATTTAAAGAGAAGATACAGAAGAAAATATGTCGGCTCTCTGTTGTAAAAAACAGAAGAAAGATGTAACCTTTTTAAGGCAATGAAAAGTGTAAACATCAAAGATGCTATCTACAGAGTTGCTGCAGCTTGGGGCGAAATTAATGAAACCACCCTTCAGAAGGCTTGGAAAAAAATTTGGCCACCATTGAAACAAGAAGAACCTGATACTGATCATGAGCCGACCTCGACAGAAACAGAAGTTGAGATAGACACAACAGAAACATTACAAAATATACAAGTGTTTCAGCGTGATCTACAGATGACAGGGTGGCTTCTTGAGGCTGATGTTTCGGAAGTTACCAATTACGTTCTCAACGACGACCAAATCATTGCTGTTGTCCAGAACAAAGCCGAGGAAGAAATCGACTCGGATGAAGACGAAACAGCCAGTGACCACTTACTAAGTCATTCTGCTGCGCTGAAATACATCGAGCAACATCCAGAAGCAACCCCCAATGGATGTATTGTGGGCAAAAATGTGGAGGGAATTTTCCGTAAAATCAAGATTGACAAAACGGAAACAAAAATCCATTACTGAATTATTTATATAAGGTATGCTTACATTGTTTTCATTTTCTTATTTATAATTTAACAACAGTAAATGTTTGAAATGTAAAAAGCAACATTTTTTAGAAATAAAGTTGTATTACTGTACATACTGCATAGCTGGGAAAGGCGTTTTTTTTTGTTCCTACGGATATCCGAAATTTTGGCCGTTTCGACCATGGCCCGGTCGTTAGTGCGCCTTGCAGGCAACAGTTGCTAACTGAGAACCACTGTGAAGGATTGCGGATAAAAAAAGACGAAATTGCCCAAACATAGACAACAAGGTTCCGGTTGAAGGCATCCAGCGACGGAAACGTCCTAATATGGCATAATCCTGACGATTCACAAGAAACCACAAAATTTTAGTCAAGTAAGCAATACATTGTGACAGAAGGAATTATTATATACAACTGTTTTGGAATGTTTTAGTTAACTTAAATTTTCCACACAAGCTTAAAGCGATGATACGTACGAGCTAAATTATAGTAGACTCTGAACTATTTTGATACCAACTAGGTATACCTAATTTTTGAGTGATTTTGTGTGTTGGAATCGAACACGCAACCATATACCAGCAGAGTTTGACGCGTGTTAACGATCACTGCCACCAAGCATCTGGCGAAGGGAAATATATAGAATGAGATCAGCATGAAATATTCTAAAAGACGTAGTTTAGCTTACAGCTTCAAGGGAGTATACCATTGTTTGGATTTACTTCAGACCCTGGCTCGTATATACATGTATTAAATTAATTTTAACATGAATCTGCAGCGAAATATTTTTGTTCGAACCCTGGCTCGTCATGGCTCATCCAGCTTACAAGTAATTATGCTAGTTCGCAAATAACACATCTTTGAATTATATGTATAAAGTTGCCTAATAAACTTTAGTAAATTTATGGTGTGTTTAGGTAGACGGGAAAGAGATTTTCAAAGCTCAGCCCAGACTTTGGAAGTGCTTGTAGTAGCTTCTCAACAGAGAATATGGGTATTGGGTAAATAATAACTGGAATTTTTAGTTTCGTCATAATCACGAATCGTCACAGACACAGCTTATTCGCCTTAGAAACAGATTCATCCTGATGATTTAGAGCCTCCTCCAATCGTGAGAAGCACCAATGGGGACCCTTAACAGAATGGGCAGTGATTGGTCTGTCCATATTTCAAGGAGGAATTAAGTTTCACTTACATGGAGTCACGCTTTAGAATAATATGCTTTCGTGCATTCTCTGTTTTTCCCCTATTAATAAATTAGAAATTAGGTTAGGTTATTTAAGCGAAATAAATAATAAACAAAATATTTTTTAATGTATTTAACTTTTCGCAAAAATTATTTCCTAATATTTTTCCTGGAAGGGATAGTGTTAACATTATAACTGATGGTTTGCGCCATGCTGGTTAGACTTCCAAACATTGGTTGAAGTTTACTGTCCGCATTGTGGAAAAAGTTTTTCAGGACATTATTTCAAGGAAGTGACTTTTATTACCTGTTAAAATTTCAATTCATTCTTATTAACCAATATTATAAATCAAAATTATGTGAAAATTGCTATAAAACCAAAATAACAACGCAAAGCATGTCAATACAAAATAAATCACCGAAATTCAAGTTAACAAACCACAAAGCACCGAACTGCATTTAAAATCACTCGGGTAACTAATTTACATTTTTAATCAAAACTTAACTGTAATGACAAATATGTTATGTTTTAAACATTAAATTTAATGCTGGTAATTTTTCAAGCATGGAGATTGTACCACAAATTAAGTAAAAATTATTCGAAAAAGTTAAATTTTTAATATTTTGTAACTGTTAGAAGTTACACATTTTTACATTACGATGTTAGTACATTTTACAAAAAAAAATACTTACCAGATTAATTCTATTTGTTCCAATAGTCATACATGTTTATTTAAAATCAATACATTGTAAAAGTACATCATGTATAAGTCAAAATTACACTTTTTTTTTTGAGAAAATAATATTATGGAACATTTAAGTGACATATTTGTCTAGTAATAAAATATGATTCAATTAACAAATTTTATAAAAAAATATAAATTAATAAGTAGATTTTATACAAAATAAAAACAATAAAACCCAAATCATGTTCCTTAAAACGAAACAGGCCTGAAAATAAAAGCATAATAACTTCTCTTACCATCAGACGTGGGCAAGCACTGTTTCCTCTATGTTTTTGATCACACTTGAAGATGGTTGCCACAAGGCATGCCGAAACATTGGGCTGGCCATCACTTCCACGAAAGTTGCCTCAATCCAAAAGCTAATAGGAAGTTAGTGACTCTGACTCCAAAAGGATAATAGATATACGTTTTGACGTTTTGTTTACCTTAACATAATCAAGAGTATCTGTGGTTTAATTTTCGTTGAGAAGTGAATTTTTAATTTATTTAATTTTAAAAAATTGCCTGCATCTGGCATTTATCGCGGCGTGAAGAGATTCGTGTGTCAATGCGACTAATTTATAATTCTTGAGATAAGTTACCGAATGCGTCTTTAATTTGAGAGACACTTCAGTGGCCTGCACGGGTCTCCCATTAATATTTAACATTTTAATATCTGGGTGATCGAACTTCACTTGGAATAATTGTAACTTTGTATTTAATAACCTATACAGCAAGACATGTGAAATAATGTCCAAGAGTCTTTTTGGTTTTTGAACTATTATTATATATGAAATAATATTACGGTTTACAAATTTCACACCTTCGCCAAATACAATATAAATAAATTTTTACGGGCAGGACACATTTGACTGAATTGTTAAAAATTATATATTTTTTTGTTCAAAACGAATTTTTACTTAACTATGTTATATTTTAGAAAACTGTATTACGCTAATTAAATGATGTTATGTTTAACATTAGTTTTATTTTGTAAGTATTAGTGGTTTACTATGTTAATTAATATATTTTTTGAATGTGATTGTTTTCTAATCATCTATATAAAACTGTTTGAAATGATTTTTCTTTTGAGTATTCTAAAAACCTAATTGTTTTCTGTATTCGTCAAATAAAAATCCATTTTATACATTTTTAAAAGAAAAATATTGGTACCTGAAATAATATGAAGTAAAATATTGTACCAATAAGAAAATGTTTATAGAGGAACTTATTTCGAAAATATTTTACCTTAAATATAACTAAATAATAACAAATCCACAAAATTATATGTTCTTCAATATTTATTACTGTACTTAAACTATAAATGATGATATTAACAAAACTATGCCTACCAACTACTTTATTAAATTTATAATTAATATCATGATTTTATAATTGAGCAATAATCAACTATTAGCCAGCGATATTAGCTGGGCTGTTTTTCCAAACAGGGGTGACCAGAAGAAAGGAAGGCTCTGCTTGGCTGACAGCGGCAGCCAATCAGGAAGTACCTTCCCCTCAGGCGAGAGTATATAAAGGCAGGACAACTGGTAAGAACTTCAGTAGGTAACTGCTCCCTGATGATGGCGACTGCAATTACGACCGAAACGTCGGTGAATTATTTGCAAAGGACACGGCTACAACCTTGAAGCCAAGCTACTTCAGACATTGGCGGTGAAAGCCTGCGAAAATTATTTTAAAAATAAGTTTTATTTAATAAATAATAATGTATATATATTATTGCGATGTGTAAAACCCATTGAAAAATGTTTTTAATTTTTGAAATAAGTATGAAGTTTTTATGAGAGTTTCAAAGTTTTCATCATTTCGTAAATAACTAGGTTCATTAATTTTTTTTGTTTTAGTTCTTGACTTTAATATCAAAAATATGACATAAAGGGAAGATTTTATGTAACTTTAACATTTATGTAAATATTAATGAGCTATAACTGTTTGTTTATATTTAATTACAGATTGGGAATTTTTTCCAGGCAAATGAAGTCATGGTGTCAGCTAGTACGTTACAAGAAGGTGCAATGAAATTCATAATATGGTCAAATATTACATTTATATCTGAAATGTGTCATTTATTGATAAACAAATCTCTAAGGCTGGTAATTTTTTAATATTGCATGTTAGATTAAAATATAAATGTTATTTATAATTTATAACATATCCTGTACATAATATTAACTAATCCTAAATTGTATATTAATTTCATTAATATGATTTCTCCTTGAGCAATTTAGGTAAATCATTTCACCCTCATTAAAAGCGAGACGGGAAATTTCAATAAAATGATTGTAGCCACTAATAAGAACACTTGTATAGACATAAAATAAGCTTGTGTGTAAAAGTATAGAATATTATATTTTCACTGATAAAATAACTTTTATGGGTGTTTGAAAATATGTTTTCATGAATGAAAAATGAATTACAAAATATAAAAAGTTGTATCAACGGGAGCCGAAAACCTTTTTTTAAGTCCACATTGAAATTTTGGGGCGCTAGTTAAATTACTATTTAGATGCGTTTTCTACTCAAATGTTGTGCGCAAGTAAACTTTATAGGTAAGCCTGCATCCCCATTTTATGTATAAGGCAAAGTTGCACTAGTGTTAGAACCCATCATGCATGCGAGTAAATTTTACATTGAAAAGGAAAATAATCAATAACTTTTAAAGTTATCTGTTTGCACCTTTAAAAATGTGTGTAAGAATTGTACCATTCTAGCTTCAGTAAACGGTTTAGCTTTGAGTAATTAAATTACCAAGAATAGTGCGTATTATTTCATTTGAACGGTGAAATGGGTTTGAACAAGGTAAGTGGTTAGCGTTAACTGGCGGCGGTGAGGAATGTAAACACAGAGCAAAATTTAATCTGCTAGCTAAGCAGTACGCAAAGGTTTTCACAAATTTTTGGACGTAATCATGGCTATTATACCACTTTTATAACCTCTTTGTATCCTTCACGCTGCGTATTAATACTATTGAATTCACTATGGTCAGCATTCGATAAGCAAAAAAAAATTAGACCTGAAAATGATAGTTTTAGGAGTTGGTTTAGTATTTTGAAAGGACAACACTAGGAATAATAGTAATATAATAATAAAATGTGTTGTAAACAAATATGACAACAATATATCAACAAGGAAATATAAAATTTTATTATAATTTATAATCTCTCTGAGTATTCATAAATTATTTTTAATGGACTTTAAACATTACCTCATATTATCTTTGAAAGATTTGTGCAATGGGAGTGCATGACTTGATGTAAGTTTTTGGACATACGTTATTGCTAAAAACTTTTTCTGTTGAAAAAAAACTAAAAAATAAAACTTACATCAAGTCATTACCTAATATTATTCAATAAAACAGTGCAACGTAGGACATGACAAAACCATAATAAGTTATATTTTCTTGACTCGTGGCGATAGGAGCAAAACGTAAATTAAATTCTAATCGGTAGGTTGTACTTCACATTAATGTCACTATACTAAAATCACTAAAAAAAATTGGTACATTTTATGTAACATGCACATTTTTATGTAAAATGTTATAAATATAATGGTTGAGTATTTTGAGTAATATGTTTATAAACATTCCTGAAAAATATAAATGTTTTATTTTCAGAAAGATTACCTAAATACAGAATTTGTTAAAATGAATTCTTAATAATACAAAATGTTCAAAAGTTTAAAATACATATGTTAGAGAGTGACAGAACGCCACTAGACAAGAAAAAATCACTATACAACGTTTGCTCGGAACTCAAACAGTGAAGTGTTGTAGAGCGATTCCCAGCTCAGCTACCGTTATAAACTCGCAGTTCACGGTAACCGTCGTTATCTGTGCTGTGAAGCTCCAACGAGATGGATTAGTACGCGAATCAAAAGAAAGCCGACCGGAATTACACGTACGGGATTGCGGACGGCAATGCAACGGAAATCCAAATGTTGTACCGTAAACGTTTTACAACAAGAGGTGTCACAGATGCGAGAACCTTCCAGCAATCAAACTAACGTCTTAGTTTTATTCTATCTTGTTTCTTATCATTTGAAACACAGCACCTACCGTTCTCCACCGCATCACCGGTCGAGTTTCAAACGTATATTGTTTGGTGAGCTCACTTAGCTATTTTCAGAAAACTTAAAAAAATCCTGTGTATTGTGCTTCAAAAATCAGTAAATGAAACCCACAGAAAGGCACTGTAAAACGGTATTTCCGCATGACTAATGAGGTTATTTCACGAGTTCGTGGACTAAAAGTTCCGCTAATTTTGATCAGCACGGGACTGAACGAGTTTCCTTAGGATGACGCAGTGGCGTAGCCAAGATTTGTGTATGGGGGGTGTTAAAAAGCATGCCCCCCCTTCCCCCTGTACTAAAGCGGGGGGTCCTCCCCCGGGAAAATTTGGATTTTAAGGTGTAAAATAGTGCTAATTTAGCAGTTTTCGGTACTTAAATTTAAATATTGTAATGGTAAATTTTTTATTAATTTTAATATGAAATTTGTTTGAGTGATGAATAAGAAATTAATTAAAGATTTGGTGCTAAGAGGGGGGGGTTTCGAACCCCTAAAACCCCCCCCTGGCTACGCCCCTGGGATGACGGAGGGTTTAAGCTTTGAGTAGCCATTAGGGGAGTTAAGTCTCCTCGTTTACCAGACGCGAAACTTTAGGAACATTAAAGAAAGGGGAGGGGGTAATTTTTCAATGGTTGGAGCCGCATTGACGTCTATGAAAACAGTCGGAAAATGTGCGTCGCTGACCCTGTCAAAACTTGGTAACCACGCATCATAAAAGCAAAACCAAACAACCGAATCTGAGTCGTCATAAGTAATCGCTAGACTGTTGTAGAATACGCGGTTTTTAGAAACGAATTCCCGACAGGAATACGAATATTTTAAATGTTGGGTCGTGTGTCACTTCGGATGAGGACTCGATACCGATTAAAACTCATAAACTATGAAAGCTGCAGAATTGAACTAAATATGTCAGCATACCTTGCTAGTGGTCGTTCCGTATGCTCATCCAGTTAACATTTACAGTGATGTAATGAGCGTTGGTGAGGAGCGTCGAATTGAAGGCAGTGAAAGCTTTAGCTCCGGAAACAATATACCTATTTATGCGATTTAAACTTTCAGTTTCTCGTGAGTAAGCCCTCAGTGGTGTTAATTGAGTGGAATAACTATAAAGTTAGTAACTTTCGTTTTGGAGCCACTAACCGCAAAAAGCCTTAATGAAAACAGGTTATGTTGGAGGAAAGAAATAAAACATGCTAAATTATCAGCAGAAGCAATTAAGAATGCAGATAAGTTTCGTAGGTTTCGGATGAGGCAAAAACTAGCTGAGAGAAGTGAACCATTTGGGCAAAACGAGCCCTGGTAAGAGGCGCGAAATTTGCGCTGTACCGAGCCTCAGCCGTGTACCTTGCGAGAAGCGCCGGGGAAAGCAGAAAATAGTTTGGTAATGGACGTGGATATGTTTATCTTCTGCTATTGGTTCGTAATCCACCTCCAAAACTCTGAGTCAATGAACACAACAAAGAAGAATAAAATATCGGGCTACACAGATGGGGCTTCTGAGAAGGCAGTGGTCAATAAACGGATGACATTTGCTCGAGTATGCAGAGGATTGTGTAGTCCTTCCTGGAATTCGTTGTAACCGCAAATTTTGCCAGCGCTTATTCTTGGCTGATTGCGTTTCTATTATGATCTCGTCGTCGACTAGGCGTACAGCTGGAATAACAAACATCGGGGTTGGTAGTATCGCTGCACTACAGTAATTTTTGTGCGTGAAAACGTCTCTAGCGGATCACCAGGTATAGTTTAAGAGATAGATAATCGATCTTGGGTGGATAGACGTAGCCAACATTTCTGATCATCAATTGAATGTTGCCTAATTTGCACGATTTGAGACATCTGTTTCAGAGCTGAAAGTTGACCCAATTATGCCGGGAAAGTGTATGGCTACAAAGGCTGCCACGGTTGCATTTATTAGCTTTAGATCTTTCTTGAACCATAACCTATTGCAAATTCACGCGGACGTGAATTTATTCTCTATGAACTGGTGCCTACAATAATTATCTCGCAGCCAGAGCGCACGATATTGATCCGGGCGCTCGTATGGAAAGTGTCAGTTTACTTGACTGTACAACTTTATCGGAATTCCTAAAAATTTAAGGGTCCATATTGCCCCGCGTATCAGCTTGAGGTGTTTCATTTGCTTCGTTTTCGTCCATCTATGCCGGGTATTCATAGTTCGAGTTTATTTAAGTCACTTTAGCCTGTACTGGTCGGCCCAATCGGTGGCCCTACAACAGCGCCATACGCTTCAAATCTACGATGGTTACGAATTTGTCTCTCTCGATTTGTTGATAAGTTCTGGCGCACGTTTTGATTCGTTACGAACCGGCCTGTGTGCTCGAGCCCCGCCCCGCTGCGTCTGGCGCTAAACACGTCTGTGATTGCGCGGCATTACTGAAACAAGCAATTTTGGACCGTTTGGTAAACTGTCATCTGGAACAACTTTTCAATGGACATATTATTTTTTTCTCCTTAGCTTACCATCTAGAGCACCTCAATATCCACACGACGACGCACAAATAACTCGTGTAACCCTTTTCGTTGCAGAGTTATGACTAATACTTTAATCGCTCAGAGTGAATTTTGAGGCTCATTTTCAAACACTCCCGCCCAAAACCCGCAAAGTGAATTTTGTGCACGATCGCGTAAGTGCACTAGAAGGCCACTTACAGTGGTCTTTTTTCAGAATACATAATTCACTTGGTGATACAACCATTGAATCACGAGATATATTATCATATTTGGCGAAATCGAAAGCGTTTCATCTTTAACTCTGGATTTTTAAAACTTTTTCGCATAAAAAATAATGTGAGCGAGACTTCTAATACTCGACACTGGGGTGTAAATTCTAACCTCGTTAACAAGCAAATTCATGTGTTTTCATGCTGCAAATACACTTATATGACGAAAATTGGTCATAAGATTTGACGTATAATTCTTTAAAATAAAGTTAAGGTGATACATATATACTAAAATTATGTTTTATTCTATATTTCTGGACGCATATCACTTGTTGTTTCCGTACACGCCGCTGTAGTCTAAGAGCCCGTGGGTGATCGACCTTCACCCATCTGATAACCAGGTGAGACCTATTGTTTATGAAATATATTTGATTTATAAATACGCCTATGATAGCTTGCATATCTAAAAGGGTTCATGGCTATTTTTAATTAAATTAATTTTAATAAATTTCTTTCATCACCTCCAAAATTTTTTTGTTTTTATTATAAATTTTATCTGTAATTTTCTGGTATTAAGTAAAAGGTGAGATGGGTTTCTCCGTGAGCTCAAGATTAATCTTGTCAATATTATGATGGTTTTCTCCGTCTTCTCCCTATTATTCTTGTCAATTTTTTGATGGTTTTCTCCGTGTGCTCTTAATTATTCCTGTATTTTCTTCAGGAGCTTCTGGCTATTTCTGAGAAACCTGTCTCTGCATGAAGGATTTTTACTTAATGTGACATGTAATTTTATTCAGCGTTACATCTTTATATATATATATATATATATATATATATATATATATATTTCTTGTGTGCGTGTGTATGTCACTGAACTCCTCCTAGACGGCTGGAGCGATTTTGATGAAATTTTGTGTGTGAGTTCACGGGGATTCGAGGATGGTTTAGATTCACAATTGGACATTTTATCTCGATTCTGAGTTAAGAAAAACTTTAAAAAAACACGCTTTAAAAGCAAAAATTGCAACGCATTATTAGAAGCCATTAAGTTTTGCTATTGTAAGGAACTAAGTAGAGAGTAAGAAAAAAATAAAGATCCTGACAGTTTATAGTGTCGCCATATTTGTTTCAATTTTCAATACCCTTTTTGTATATTACAATTTAAATTGCAGAAAAAAAATCATGTTTCATAGCCACACAAATAGTGAGGATGGTTAAGATTCACAATTGGATATTTTATCTCGATTCTGAGTTAATAAAAACTAAAAAAACACGCTTTAAAAGCAAAAATTGCAACGCATTATTAGAAGCCATTAAGTTTTGCTATTGTAAGGAACTAAGTAGAGAGTAAGAAAAAAATAAATATCCTGACAGTTTATAGTGTCGCCATATTTGTTTCAATTTTCAATACCCTTTTTGTATATTACAATTTAAATTGCAGAAAAAAATCATGTTTCATAGCCACACAAATAGTGAGTGTGTGTCATTTCTCTATGTCCACGAGGTCTCGCCGCGTCAATTTTCTCCTTGGAGCGAACCCGTCCGCTTAATTAAATAAACAGCTTTTATCGTTGAACTAGCTGACCCGGCAAACGTTGTTTTGCCATATAAATAATTTCCTAGTAATTTCTAGTGTAGACATAAAATAGCTTACTTATTGTAATGTATGTTAGAATGTGTATATTGTATGTATGTACGAATGTGGTATATGCGTGAAATAAGCATGGAGCGCTGTGAACGATGAGGAAATATAAAAATAACAAAAGGGAAACATTATTTTTAAGTTATTATAATTTATTCCTTAAAATTATATATCATTAATTAAACAATTACGACAGTAACACTATTAAACAATATCAATCTCTTAATGCTATAGCGTGAACAATATATTTGTTAGTCTATCTTTAGCTAACACAAACAAACTGGATGGTTTACCCACTCGAGAGCATGCCACGTATAATTGTCCGTGTGAAAAACATGGTGTTCTCAAATCTAATCCACAAACAGACATCGTTTGACCTTGGGATTTGTTGATAGTCATTGCAAATGCCAATCTAATCGGAAACTGAATACGCTTGAATTGAATTGGCACATCTCTAGGTATAATAGGAATCCGTGGTATGAGTATATTTTCACCTCTGAACTTGCCATTTAAAATCCTGGCTTCGATCACGTTTTTCATTAATTTTTGAATGACTAATCGCGTACCGTTGCACAGCCGGGGCGGGTTCAAATTACGAAGCAAGATAATTGGAGATCCAACCTTTAATTGTAAATTATGCGGTGGCATGCCTGGCAAATCCAGTGAGTTCAAAAACTCTGTGGGAAAATTTACTGCTTCGCTGTCGTCGCAAACTGTATCAATAGATTTATATGATACCAAGTTCCCTGGCAACAACATTTGTATCTTCAGATTTAAATTGTCGACGTCTACATTTTTTGCCGCTAAAATCGCTCTTTCTGCAAGCCACTCATGATTTATGTACTGTGTGTGTACATCGGGAAATATTTGTTCAATGAGAGTATCTTGCGAATCAGCGATTGTGCAGAAATCGGTCGGTAATTTTACGTATCCAGTTTCATCTATAGCAACTTTTCCATCACCGATATCTAAGAGTTGTTTTGAAAATGTTTCAGCGGATGGATCTTGAAGCATTTGAACGCGCATATTTATTTTTAGCTGTAATTTTTCAACATTACGCCACAATGGAGATGATTTTAAGCAAGCGTTGATCTCATCAGCGTATGTTGAACGTGGAATGACTGGAAGTGTTTGTCTGAAATCACCTGAAAGGACCAACAGAGTTCCGCCAAATAGTTTGTCATTGTTTTTAATATCTTTCAATGTCCTGTTCAACGCCTCAAGTGAATGTTTGTGTGCCATAGTACATTCATCCCAAATAATAATTTTACACCGTTTCAGCACAGTGGCCATGGACGATTGTTTCTTAATGTTGCATACTGCGTCAGGGTTATTCTGAATATTTAGTGGCAGCTTAAATACTGAATGAGCTGTTCTACCTCCATCCAATAAAGTTGCTGCAATGCCCGATGATGCAACGGCCAATGCGATGCCATTATTTGATCGTATTTCAGCAAGAATTAGCGAAATAACGAATGTTTTGCCAGTTCCACCCGGTGCATCCAAAAAGAAGAACCCACCTTGTCCAGCTGAAACTGCGAGCATAATGCGATCATAAATGGTTCTTTGTTCCTCATTCATTAGTGGGACATTGCGGGCAACAATCGCTGCCATTTCTACAGTACTGTACTGCAGTTCACGATTCATTTCAGTATTCATTAAGTCAGATGCAGTTCGATTTGGCGAATTCATACCGAAATTACTAAGTGGTAAGTTGGCAATGACAATGCAAAGATCCTCAATAGCAATCAATGCTTCATTGTACATTTCGTCGCTGAATGTTATGGTTAGATCGTGGCACCGTATACGATGTTGATGCAATATATCATCAGTCATTGAATCTTTGTGATTTTCCCATAATATCTGTGCTCGGGCTGGGAAACATGTAGTCAACACTATAGCGAATAGTAGACGAATTTGTATTGCTGTACAGTTCAATGCAGCTTCAGCAAGCATGCATTCCCACTGGTTGTCGTCTTCCAGCAAGCCAAGTGCAAGGCATGCATCTTTATACGTTGGATATTGTTGCCCATTCACTTTACGTATATCTTGAAATAATAATGGGCCAGTAACATTAACCAACAACAGTCGAAGATAAAAGCACTCCGTGTGTCTTGGATTGACTGTAAATAATCGCCCCAAGGCATTTGATTTAAATAAATTGAGACATGCAGCAACTGGTGAGCCTTGCTTGCGGGGCATCCATGTTTTTGTTTGAGTCCATGTGAAATAGCGTGGTACTTGTGAATAGAGTAATGTTCGTGCAAAGGCACCAAAATCATCCGCACGATTACACAATTCAAAAAATGCAGTGAGTGTAGTTTTAGGTGGATTTATTACACGATCAATCGCTGTCTCGTTCGTGAAAAATACACGCTGACCGTTTTCAAGATGGATGGCTAACTGAACAACTGCTGGATCCCGTTCATGAATTGGAAAACCAAAGATACGCCAAGCAGCTTCATTAGAGATGATGTACCGACCAATTTGGTAGAGCGTTATTTCATCGTTTTTATTCACTGGAGAAGCATTCACATTAGTATTTTCCACTCTAAACACAGCCATATCACTGCCTTTATGGACATACTTGCAAATGTATTTGATGCTCTTCACAGAACTGCAGAACTCAACATTAATATGAGCATTATATGTCTTGCTCAGCAGAGGCGAATATGGCACCACCCAACGATTGTCAATATCAATGTCTGTGTTGATGATATTTTTAATAAATGACTGTCCGCCATTTTCAGGATTTCTTCGACGATATATTGGGTATCTGTCGACATTTGTGACCGTATCATTGGTAAAATCTTTAGGGAAATTTTTAGTACATTTTCCATCAGTCATGCAAGGCGATGAACTATTAAGAGTACCACATGGACCATGAATCATGTTTGTTGTAACAATATCAAACAGCAGTTGGTCAGTGGATGGATCTGGAATTTCCGCAGAAATGATACTATCGATTTCTTCAGGACGGATTTTGTCGATGAACCAAACCAAAATGTGTGCATGAGGTAATCCTCGCTTTTGCCACTCAACCGAATACATCCAGCAACGTGTGGGACCAAATACATGTGATTTAGTAATGAAACTTATTAAAGACTTCAACTTTTGTCTGAACGCACGTGCTGTAATGTCATGGCGATGTATTGCATTTTGGCCAGGCAGTAGCAAAGATGTAATCTCTGGCCATTTTGGATTACATGTGAACGTGATAAATAAACATGGTCGTCCATATTCGCGCACGAAAGTCAGAGCATCCTGTATATATTCTTGCATATGACGTGGACTGCCTACGTACGATGATGGTAAAATGACATGGTTACCAATTTCGGCGACGTCGGCGTTGTTGTTGATAGCGTCTCGCAAATGAATGTACTCTTCCGCGCGCAGCTTTTGTTGATTATATCGTAAGTATCGTAGTCGTTCGCTCTCAATATTCGCGTACATGTCGACCATGAATTGTTGACAAAGCTCACGACATCGTAAAATGACGTTGTCCAGGCCACGTCTAATCATTAATCGGTACGCATAATAATCCTTTGAGCTAACGTTCTTGTTTGTTTCAGCTCCTGTAATATTTGTTCATGAAAATTAATTTAAATTTATTACGTTCAATAATTTAATTGTGAGCTAAGATGTTTACACATAAAAAAATGGTTCGTGTACTTATGTAAGCACTTTAGAAGTTAT
The DNA here is from genome assembly GCF_032445375.1 of Bacillus rossius redtenbacheri. NCBI lineage: Eukaryota > Metazoa > Arthropoda > Insecta > Phasmatodea > Bacillidae > Bacillus > Bacillus rossius. The sequence continues at coordinate 166,872,211 of NC_086330.1, read as the reverse complement.
ACTTACTTGGCATAATAAAACACTAACTTTAATTTTGCATGCAACTAATTAATAGAAATAAATTAATAAAAGTGCTGTAAAAATGTGTTTAATACCGTTGGCAAAGCATTAATTTAATAAAATATTTGTTTTTAAATAAAAACAATATTAAATATTAATATGAACACGTGTATAAAATTAATTATTTAATTTAGTAAAATAATCGAGATAAATATTAGATAATTTTTAAAGCTATTTTATGCTGAGTGTTTATTCTTATAAATTAATAATCAATGAAGTACCTGATACGGGATCTCGTTGTTTTATGTTTATGCAATATCCGTCTTGTCCCTTCCAGAATATTAGCGGATATTGGAGAGCGTCATATGAACGATGTGTGTCAGCAATGAACTGAAGATTATTATTTCTTCTACGAATCACAATTTCTCGTGCAGCTGTACAATCGCCAACCATGATTCCAGCAACATCATCAACAACGGGTGCATTGAATCTACGAATATGCTCTCCAGCTGGTGTTTTATCAGGATTAATGACGATAGCGTGATTATCGCTTTGTAATTGGTGCATATGTGATTTGAATATTTTCAACAACTCGTTGTGCTCGTTCAAAAGAGCATCTAGCTCGCTGACGATGCGCCTGGCATAAAGTGAATCAAGGTTATTAATATCACAACGTGCATTCACGCGATTGGCAAGTGCGCTTCCGGAATCCTCGCCGCCCATAAAGTAGATTTGTAAGAATTTATGTGGTTCGTTTGGCATTGGCAGCAGTGAGCCCATTTTATGATAAACTTGGCCTCTGATTTTGAATGTAGAATTGAATTGTTGACCAGTTGCATTAGTATTTCGAACTATTTCTGTTGCTCCGAACGATGTCATTTGAAAGCATGAATTGAATCTTCGAATTGACTTCAGGAACACGTTAGAATCTGGATCCGTGCCGATAAGTAAGCCGTTCAATGGTTCAGGTGGTGTTTCAATTTCAGGTAGTTGCACTTTTCCTGACGCGCAACACATCCCAGCTGGCTCATTTTTGAATTTCAGAGCATGACAATGCGGACATTCCTTGTCCATAGCACCAATTACCACTTTTGAATGAGCATAATATTCAATATCGGGCTCATACTGGAATGCTAGACGCAGGAATGAATCAGATATAAATGCTCGATGTACCTGTTGTCGTTGTTGGTCATTTGTTCTTCGTCTATTGACTGTGAAACGGCGTGATTGTCGTTGTTCTAATCTTCTGACTTCATTGCGTTCAGCTCGTGTATCTTCCGGCTCTTCTTGATGCAATTGCGCCATTCTGACACGTGCATCAGTATTTTGTTGCTGGATTTGTTCTTCTGTTCTTTCGGATCTGCTATTTCGCAAGTTTCGAGCTTTACTTGTACTGCGGCTCAAATCAGCCCCTTTGCGTTTTCTTGGCATTGCTCACTGTACAAAACATACATAAATAGAATTAATGAAATTATTTAATGATGAAAAATGTTAAAAGTATAATTAGGGCCAGGATTTTTTCCGCAGTTTTGAAATGATTTATAACAAAAATATAAGTTTTATGGAAAAATTTTTCAAACAAAAGTAAAAAATTAAATTTTATGAAAACATTCCCATCCCTACTCCGTGCTGTTTACTGGGTCAGAAGTGACACCTGTAGACATCTGGCGGGGATAACTAATTAAATGACGATTGATCAGTTTTCGACCGGAGATAGTTTTTTCATACAACCAATATTTCCATTGACATTTCAAAATAAAGATTCATAATGATTGATTTGTTGGAAACTATGAAAATCTTAATTGTTCAATTACATTGTTTTAATAAAATTAAATTAAAATTACATTTTTATAAGATCAACAACATTTTCGATATAAATAAAAAAAAGTATACTTACAACACAAAATCCGTTGTTATTGGAAGCTCGTGTCACGTGTTGAGTACTTTTGAGGTTATAAAATCACTTGATTAACTAATCGTGCAAAATACACTCAAAATTGATAATTTAATTATTATTGATAAAATAGGAATGATTAAAAGTTAATATGAGAGTTACACTGAAATAGCAAAATAATAGTTGTCAACGTTACTACTACACTTGCATAAACAATAATGATGGCCGACAACTGTGTAGGGAGTGAGAAAGAAAAGAGACCGGCTTCGTTCTCATCCCTACTCCGTGCTGTTTACTGGGTCAGAAGTGACACCTGTAGACATCTGGCGGGGATAACTAATTAAATGACGATTGATCAGTTTTCGACCGGAGAGGAAAAATGATTAAATTACTAAAATGGCTATTAAAAAATAAGGGTTGATCGTAGAAGGGTGAAAATTGAGGATTGTATGTATTTTTGTATGTTGTATCATAAAAAAATAGAAATTAAAAATTTTGTCTAAAAAATAAAATAAAAATTTAGGGGTGGACTACCCCTAACATTTAGGGGGATGAAAAATAGATGTTGGCCGATTCTCATAGATACCGGAGAAGCACAAAAAATTTCATCAAAATCGGTCAAGCCGTTTCGGAGGAGTATGGCAATTTTTGATATTTAAAGTACTTGCAAAATTTCAACGGTGATGAGGACTGCACTAACAATGAAATAGCCGTTGCCATAGAGACGAATGAAGCATCAACAAAGCAACAGCCGTTGCCATGGTGATTTCCTACCAAAAACTGGAAATAAAAAAAATTTAGGGGTGGACTACCCCTAACATTTAGGGGGATGAAAAATACATGTTGGCCGATTCTCATAGATACCGGATAAGCACAAAAAATTTCATCAAAATCGGTCAAGCCGTTTCGGAGGAGTATGGCAACGAAAACTGTGACACGAGAATTTTATATATAAGATGATTTCATGATTTATTTAATGAAAATATGCTCTCATAAAAAAATAGTTAGATAGACATTCACTAGGTGTCTTTCTCTCACTCTCTCTCTGAAATGTATGTAGCTTGCTCGCGGGTCAGTAATGCAGACAATCTTTACATTCTAGCTCGAGACGGAAATAACAGTAAATGTGGTTTACAAAGACATTTTATTAAGTGTCTTCCCGTCATTACATTTGAAAGTAGAAACATATTTACTCAAAATTTAGGTAGTAACATATTTTTATTGCAAAGACTGAAATAGAGGTGAGAAAAATTATCATTTGTGAACATAAAAAAATACTACAACTCTATCAACTGTTATGTTATAATGTTTAAATTTCTAAATGGTGCAAGATAATACAAAATTCCATGCGGAAAAAGTCGTGGGCAGCAGAAACCTATAGTTATAGGTGTGGGGCTATGCATGCTGATTTTTAATATACTGCATGGATGCGAACATGTAAGAATAATCTATCTATCTAACTATAATAAAACAGTACTTTTTCTGTCTGTCTGTTTGTACGCGATTTTGATGAAATTTTGTGTGTGAGTTCACGGGGATTCGAGGATGGTTTAGAATCACAATTGGATATTTTATCTCGATTCTGAGTTAAGAAAAACTAAAAATACACGCTTTAAAAGCAAAAAAACTAAGCATTGTTGATAATTAGCCTCCATGGCAATGGGGCTTTTGCATTGTTGTTGCCTTCTGCGTAACCATGGGAAAGGTTTTTGGTAACGGCAGTGGCGTGCCCAAGAGGAGGGGTATGTATAATGAGAAGATACAAAATGTCCAGCGTAGAAATACTTACCGCCATATCCATATCTCATAAAAAGTACATTTGGGCAGGACAATGTCTGTCGGGTCCGCTAGAAAGATATATAGAGAGATAGATATATAAATAGAAAGATAGAGAGAGTTATAGAGATATACATAGAGGATAGAGAATTAGAGAGATAAAGAGAGATGCTTAGTCTATGTTTAAAAAATTACAAAAAAAATTGATTGAGGCATTGCAACACATGCCGGGCATTATCTAGTTTAATAAGTAAATTTTTGCTACTAAATCAGCATTTCCAATATTTTTACCAGGTGGAATTAAAAAAATTAATCAACAATACTCAGTCAAATAACTAAGCTCTGAGACATTTGAGAAACACTAACAAGCAAGACTAACTTTCTTCTCCTTGGTGTCTAGCAAAGCCATCCTTCTTTTGCGATCGTCAGTGAGCATCCCGCATCCCACATAAAATAACTAAATAATATTTACCTATAAGCAACATGTGGTGTCATCTGTTGACAATATTCGCCACTAATTTAAACAAGTTATTTTGCATGAGAAGAATTAACTCTCACCACTGAATGGTGCTATTGTAATCAGTTAGAGCCAGGTAGTATCGTAGCCACGTAGACTTGTGTCCTTGTAGCTTCGTAGTCCTGTAGACTCGCAATCACTTAACCTTGTGTTCTGGAAGCTTCGTAGTCCTGCAGCCTCGCAGTATCGTAACCTTGTGTTCTGGAAGCTTCGTAGTCCTGTAGCATTGCAGTCTCGTTACCTTGTAGACTCGTAGTCGCGTAGTCTCTTAACCTCATTACTTGTAATCGCGTAGTCATGATGCCTTGGAGTCTCGTAGACTTGTAGCTACATAAGCAAGTAGCCTTCTAATATTATAACATAATGTCGCTGGAGCAGTTGAAGCCAAAGAGAAAATTAAGCCAAAGACAGATGCAGCCTTGTAGTCTTGTGGCTTCGTAGTAAAGTACTCATGTAGACAAGCAGTCCTGTAGTCTTGTATCTTATAACCTACTAGTATTGTAGTCAAATAGCACTAGGCATAAGACTTATAGGAGCAAAAAATACTGCTGTAACCAATTACACGGAGCCAATGACTAATGGAGGCTTAAGGCTGTTGGAACATTTGGAGCTGATGGAGCTTTGTAGGTTTGTAGCTGTTGTAGCGTTGGAGCTGTTGGAGCTGTTGAAGCATGGGAGCATTTGGAGCTGTCACAGCATTGGATAATTTGGAGCTGATAAAGCTCTAGAGCTTTGGAGCTGATGGAGCTTTGAAGCATTGGTGCATTTGCAGCTGTTGGAGCATTTGAAACTGTTGGAGTTTTGGAGCTGATGGAGCACTGGAGATTTGGAGCTTTGGAAATGTTGGAGCATTGGAGCTATTAAGCTTAGTGTTTATTTGTGAGATCGAATATGGATAGTAATATTCGTTCGATGAAAAAGTTAAGAAGTGTGCATTCACCATATCGGCTGCAGTAATTTACAGTTCTAACGATGTGAATCAAACTGTTAACCATGGTGTCCAGAAACTCTGTCACGAAGAGGAGAACTATGTCCGTAAATGTTCTGGCTGGTCTCTGTCTAGTATAAACCGATTGGAGTTAAGAATTAGTATTTCACGCCTATGCAGGCCTAAATGTTTATAGGTTTGCTGGCTTTCGCAAGTTTTCCTGTAGTAGAATAGAAATTATGTAATAAATATTACTTTTGGTAAAGAATTTGTGGTGTTTTATTTCTCAAACCTATCACTTTTGTGGTATTTATGTTTAATTTTTTTTTGCATCGTCCAGGTATCGAACTAAGGATATGAAATAATAGGAACAATCAATAAATTGATTGTTATTTTTTTGTGAATTTTGGACAATACCCTAATTTCTTGCTAAATAAATATAGATAACCAAGATGGCGCCCAAATATTAAGTTGTGGGCACCTCAGTAATAATAAATGTTTACTCACTCAAGCAGGTTAAAAGTTAAATAATATGACAGTAGTGCACTCTATCATACGAAAATGAGATGGTGGCCTCCAGCAGAAGAAAACAATATGGCAGACATGAGGCCATACCAGCTAATGATATATACCTTGGTATTGGTGGTGGGAGGTCAGTCTCCAGTTGGATTCCATGGAAGAAGGATCCTATCGAATTTTTTTTTGTTATACCGGGTACGAACTGAGGTCATCAAGGCGAATGTGCGTTTTTAAATTAGTATTTTATTATAACTTGATTAACAAAATTTTATTAAAATTTTTGAATTTTTTTCCAAATTTGTAGCATAAATTAACAGTTTTTCAAGATGGTCGCCATAGCGAAAAGTACAACGAAATAGAATCCAATATGGCGGCCATAACAAAAAGTGTAACGATGACATCATACTCAACCAAGATGGCGGGCGTAATGAAACATGCAAAATCTATATAATCTAAGATGGTGGCCGTAACGATATTTGCAACTATGTTTTAAAAAGATTTTTTATTAAAATTTAATTAAACAATTTTATTTATAAATTTTATTTTTATTTTTTTCCTTCACTGGGTTTGAACCGAGGACTCCGAGCTACATGTCGTAAGTGCGATTTTTAAATATTTTTATTTAAAAAAATTTAATTAATTATTTTTATGAAAAACATTTTTTTTATTAAAATCGGATTATTTATAAAGATTTTGAATATGGCACCCGTAACATAAATTGCAATGGTTATGTCGTAATTCAAAATGGTTGCCATGTTATCCTAATTTTCATGATCATGACCTCGGTGGCTTAGAGTGGCTAGCTCTTAGGTCTTTTAAGCCGGTTTTTAGGATTTATTGTTCTTTCTAAGTTTAAAAGTCTTTTGAGTTTTTTTCGAAATCCTAATTCTTTAATGAACCATTTTTTAAGTATTTTTTGGCGGTATTTTTTCAAAAAATTTGGAAATTATGGCAAATTTTGTCAAATTTTGAAGGTTAAAGGTCAAGGTCTAATTTCAAGGTCAGGGTCATCGAAGATGGCCGCCGTGACGTCAAAATCCAAATGGCGGTCTACACCACACCACCATACCCTGAACCTTGCTCTCGGACATACTATTTTACACTACTCACAAGAATGTTTCATAAGCGGTGAACGGGGCAGAAATTGTGTTAATAGGGCGATTTTATTTTATTTTCGAACACCCAATCTACCATCCTTTCCAATCTAAACAACGCAACGATGCTTCGTTGCCATCGCTTCTCAGTTGGTTGAAGGGGTCCACTTATGCGTTATGGATTCTGAGTTGGTTTTTTTAGACGAGGCAGGTTTACGTGTGAATTTTTTTTTTAATTGTGGGAGTATTTTAAGTTGAGTTTCCAAGTCAACGGACTTCCGTCTAGCCTGCTCTGAATACACAATTTTGTGGCTAAACCCATCTTAATAATAACGGGCAAAATTTGTTTGTAAGAAACAATATGTTATTTTGAGTCCACAGAATTATTTTAATACTTTCCACGGAATACGTGTCAAAGTAATAATTTTAATATTGCTTTTCTATGTTATATGTTCTAAGAAAATATTTACAATTGAGATTCATTCAACTCGAATTTGTGATTGTTTGAAAGAACACCTTTCTTGTGATATTAATCATTTTAATTGTAAAATATAATAAACTTAAATGTACAAAGTTTTTGGCTGCCAATTTCTAGATTGACAGTATTTTAAAACTAAATTAACAATGTTTTAGAGCAAACATAAAAATAAATACTTTCAACGCCATGAAATCTTAATGTTTAGTAACTAAGTAACATAAAACAATTAAATGAACCGACTTTAATGAAATCGTTGTCAAAGAGACGATAAGGGCCCCGCCTACCCTGCGATTTCAAAAGTATTCAAGATATACGAGTCGGGTCTGTTTACCTAAAGTATTCCAGAGTTCGCTTAGGGTTCATATGTAGTTTGGTTTCCGTAGTAAGTTTTTTAACACCATTTTTTGAAAAGTTAAAATGACGAAATTTGGTGTTATCAGAGTAATTTTTAGGCATAGGTAAAATAAACGGTAAATGTTTTGAGAAAAATAAATTAAGGGATTTTCATTACAACTATGTCTTCATTTATCCACCACATAATGTTGTGTCACAGCTCAAATTTCATAAATATCATAGTTGTCCTATGCTAGACGAGCAGACCGTGCGCCAGTTCAGAGCCTTGCGTTTAGAGGGCATACCACGTTAGAAGCACCATAAAGTGTCGCGCTTATCATCCCATCTCACTAACATCGATACACACCTGAGGAGTCGGGGCCCCTTAAAGCCAAAATTCATTTATTCAGTCGTTAGTATTGAGGTAGGCTCATCCCGAATTTAAGTTACGGTTTGCCGTGACGCATTTCGTGGAACGGTTATAAATGTTGCAAGAGGTGATTACCGGCGCTGCAAGATTGATCAGGCGTGTTTCATGAGTCGCCCCGCCTCGGCGCTGGCTGGTGGGAAGCTGGTCGCAGCTGGCGCGGCACCGCTAATGCCTTTATATTACAGCGGGACCCTGTGGGAGGATGGTGGAGGGGGTGGGCAGTGTTTTGTGGCGCGGGCCTCAAGGGCGGGAGGGTTGAGCACGGAGAACGCATCAAGAAAGGATTTGACAAGGAGGAAGGGCGAGTGGAGGAGGAATTTGCTTCAGAACCGCGAGAGAGTGAAAGCCGTTGGCTCCCATTGCAAACAGTGTAAAAAATAAGATTCGTGTAATTTCTTAGACATAAAATGCATGACGCAGCAAAGTTTCGTTACAAATTTTGGTGTGGTTTTTAACCAAAACTACATTTACATTTGTTTCCAAGTAAAACTTCTATGAAAGTGCAAAATTAAATTTTAAATATTTTTTTAGGTAGATTTAAAAAAAAATACACCTATTGAAGCCGTTTACATGGTTCAGTTTTCAGAAAATTTTTATATTTTTATATTTTAATACTGCAAGAAGTTGACAAAACAAAGTTTGGAGGACAAAAAAAAAAGCAGAACTCTCTTCATTGTGCCGATTTTTTTTATCTTAAAATTTTCATCTAAAACTTTGTCAAAAACATTTTTTTATTAGACAAACCATTCCTGCAAGGAGTTAAAAGAAATGAGAGGCTTATAAATGTTAGTGGAAGAAAACAATAAAATTTGTAACATATAAGGAGAGAGTCTTTTTTTATGTTAAACTAGCTGACCCGGCGAACTCCGTACCGCCTAACAGTTAATTAATGCCGTGTGAACTTTTAGCTAAACTTAATTTAGGATTTTATTAACATAATAAAATAAATTCTAAAATTGAAATTTTAAGTACAAAAATTAAGTATTTCATTGATGTGTCAGCAAGACATTAGCTTTATTGAAGCTATGTATTTTGCTGCATGGGTTACACTCAGGTTGATTATCTTCGGCGAAGCACCTTGTTATCAGACGCAAGAACAAATAAAGTGGATGGTTTGCCGACACGTGAACATGTCACGTAAAATTAACGATGAGAAACACATGCATTTTCTAGATTAAGACCACAAACACTTCAGGACTAGCCTTGTGATTTGTTGATCGTCAATGCAAATGCAAGACAAATCAGAAATTGAATTTGTTTAAATCCAAAAGGGCATATCGGTTAGAATCATCGGAATCATTGGAATAAGAACATCCTAACCCTTTAATTTTCCTTTGAGTATCATCGCGTGAATCACATTGATCATGAGTTATCATATCACCAAACGCGTTCTATTGCATAGTTTTGTTTGGTTTAGATTTCGAAGCATGATGACTACCGAACCAACCTTCAGTTGTAAATTGTGCGGTGGTAAGCCAGGCACATCCAAGGAGTTTAAAAATTCAGATAGATAGTTGATGGCTTCGTCTTCGTTTGTTACACAGACAATATATTTGAATGGATGCAGAGTACCAACGAATTCTGAATTATGATGTTTTAGTTATCCACATGTTTGTTCTGAACCACCAAAATTTTTTACTCACTCAACCATTTGTTATTTTTATGGTAAGGAATGATATTCGGGAACACTTTGTTGATGAGCATGTGTTTCGTTGAGACGAAATTGCAAAAATTCGGAAGAAATGAAATCAATCCACTCGATTCATCGACAGGAACATGGCCATTACCGATAGTCAGCATTTGCTTAGAGAAAACTTCAGCACATGGATCGTTCAGCAATGCAACTCTCATGATTGCTGCCAGCTGAAGTTTCTTCACATAGCACCACAGATTTGATGTTTGTAGGCAAGCGTTTATTTCATCGGCAGCAGTCGATCTTGGAATGACTGGCAGTGTTCGGCGGAAATCGCCAGACAGTAAAATCATTGCGCCTTTGAAACATCTCGAGTCATGGTGAAGATCTTTCAATTTTCAGTCAAGTGCTTCCAATGCGCGTTTATGCGCCATTGTGTATTCGTCCCAGATGATGCTTTTAGATGCTTCTAAAACTGTGACCATTGCAATTTTACATGTCGGTTTTTCAGTAGTTTAAAGTTTTAAAGACAATTTGAACGCTGAATGAACCGTACGGCATCCTACTAACAACGTGGCCGCTATTCCAGAAGAAGCAACTGCTACCGCAATGTCGGATCTCGCACAAACAGTGGCCAAAATAAATGACATGAGGAATATCTTTCCAGTTTCACCGGAGCCATACAGGAAAAATTAGCCACCACTTCCATCATCAAATGCCTTCATTAATGTATAATACATTTTCTTTTGTTGGGGGTTCAACAAGGGTAAATTCGTTTGAACTAATTGATATAATTCATGTACATCATATTAATGTTCACTTTCCAATTCCCGACTAAATGCGTCACAATTTACAATCTGACGCTGGCATTTCTAGCCTGGTAACAAATTGCCGCACATTATGTAACACATGTCTTTGATCAAGAGCAAAGCCTAGTTATGCATATCCTCATTCACCTCAAGATCTGGATTTCTTGAACTGACACGAATTCGATGTAAAATGTCTTCTGACATGTTATCCTTGTATTTGTTCCACAGGTCACATGGATTCGATGGGAAGCATGTCGAAACAATGATAACAAAAAAATGTGCATATCTGACTCGGAGATGCAGAAATAATTGCTTCAGCGATTGTCGTGTCCCAATGAGTATTGTTTTCACGTAAATTGAGCTCTTGACATGCAACACGAAATGTTGGGCACACTATACCATTAACAGTTCGTAGTGATTGAAATGATGTTGGCCCACGAACATTCACCAGCAACAACCGCAAATAGAAGCATTCATTATTCTTGGGATGAACTGTGTAAATATGACCAAGATAATAAGTAGAACGAACATCCGGATTACCAGGAACCTCACCGCATAGCTTCTGATGATGAAATTTCTACAATGAAGCATTCATGCAAACGGATCGCTTTGGCAAATCGCAAAGAAACTGGTCAATGTTGTCGCTGGAGGTGCTTTAGCATGTTGAGCAAAATTCCTTACAGTGAAATAAACTCGTTGACCATTCTCCAAATGCACCGCCAAATGTGCAACAGTGGGATGACATTCGTGAATAGCGAATGAGAAAATATGCAAAATCGCGTAATTTCATTGTTGGTACTGGAGGTTTTAATGCCCAAAACTGCCATATCGGTGCCTTTCGTGACATTTTTATAGATGTATTTGATGGACTTCACCGAATTGCAATACTTTACTTTGCAATGTGTCTTAAATGTTTTGGAAGGAAGTGGCGAATATGGAACAATCCAACTGTTGTCGACCACAAAATCGTTTCCTTTAACATTCGTTGTGATAGTTAAACCGTTATTTTCGGGCAATCGACTTCGATACAGTGAATAACCATCGTTGTCTCTGCCATCAATTTTCGGGGATATCTTTTGGAACACTTGCTGGAAACCATGCACGTTGATTGGGGGTTGATGGTGCCACATGTTCCATGAATCATATTCGTAATTATATCATTTAGGTCTGGATTGGTTTCTGGATCAGGAATCTCGCCAACTATGATATCATATATTTGGTCTGGTCGAATTCTTTCGACTTACCAAATAAGAATATGTGCATGCAGAAAGCCTCTTTATTTCCATTCGATTAAATACATCCATTATAGACTATCCTCAAAGACGCATTGCTTATCAATGTAGTTCATCAGCGACCAGATTTTTTGATTGAAGACACTTGCAGTGATGTAGTGCCGATCACTCTATGTTTGTCCATGAAGCAGCATTTAAACAATTTTTTTCCCATTTTGGATTACACGTAAAGATAATGAATAGATCTGGCCGACCTTAAATACGAATATATGTCATTGCATTTTGCGCATATTCATGCACATAACGCGGGCTTCCTGTGTACGTCGCTGGTAGGATAGTCAATCGACCAACATTAGCTACATCTCCTTCGGTTATAATTGCATCGCGTAACTGGATATACACCTCCGAACGCAGATTGGCTTGGTTCAACCGACTGAAAGTCAGGCGCTCCGTTTCGATTTTGACGTACAAGTCGACGCAATATTGCAGAAGCAATTGATGAAATTGCAGCAAATAGTTGTCAGCATTTCGACGAATCATCAAACAATATACATAATAATTCCTCGAGACAACCTTCCTGGTAGTTTCTTCAACTAAATTAAAAACATTAAAATTAGTATATTAGAAGTACAGCTCACGTCCATATTCCATGAAGGGGTGAACAGAAACTGTGTGATCACTAAATCCCCGAAAGTCACTTTTAACACATTTGAAAAGGGTTAAGATAAATGATTTAATATTGGTTGCCAGCCATTTGCCCAATTTTCTCCAAACAAGCAGCCTCTAATCTCTTAGTCGACTCTTACGACTTCCTGGGAAATTAGAAGTGGTTCTACTTTTTTTTGAAACCAAAACCAAACGGAACAAATTTTGGTCATATTGAAATGAAAACTATGATATTGATACATACTCATCTTTTAATGGATTTATTATCTTGATACTGAAGTGATATCCATTGTCTCCTTGCCAAAAACTTCAGCGGGTATTGCAATTTGTCATATGAACGGTGTGTTACATACATTTGTTGCAGTTGCCCAGTATCGCGACGTGTAAGGAAAAAATCGCGTGTTACCAAGTTTTCATCAACAATTAGGACTGCAACTTCATATATTGTGGGAGCGTTTAATGTGTGTTCGTGTGTTTCAGTTGGTCATTTATCCGCTCTGATCACGACTTTGTAGTCATTATTTGACTTGCGCTCCATCGCAGTGTTAAACAGCTTGACCAATACATGATGTTCATGAAGTAGTTGCTGCAGATCTTGAAGAATTTCTCTTTTCATTAATGTGATGATTTCTTGACGCCAATCAAATTGTTCATCCATATTTCCCGTTAAGTATATTTGTAAGAATCTATGCTGTGCATCCTGAAGGGGTTGCAATGATCCAATTCGATGGTGAATCTGGTCTTGAATCTGTAAATTCAAAAGTGAAGTCAGAGTTACTGATTTATAATCACAATTTTTTTAAATGTTAGCATGCCTTATTTATTTTAGATGCAAATTCAGAGTAAATAAAGTACCTTGAAAGTCGGACTAAATCCCTTTTCGTCGATAATGTCTGCTCCAAATGAAGTCATTCGAAAACAACCATTGTATTTTTGAGTGTTCGCTAGGAAATGTCGTGATTCTTGTGTTATGCCACGAAGCAAAGAATGCAATGGCTCAGATGGCGGAGTAAATAATGGCAATTTCACTTTGCCATTAAGGCAGCACAATCCAAGCGTTTCTCCAGCAAACTTCAATGCGCCACAATGTTCGCAAACATTGTCCGTTGGACCAATGCGAACGAAAGGATGCGATCTGTAATCTATTGTGCAATCGTATAGAAACGCTGCTCGATCTTAATCAACACTTGAACTACTTATTCTTGCGCGTTCAAGATTATCTAGTTGTTGATCTGTGCGATAAGCTCGACGAATTCTGATTGGCAACAAAGCCGTTTCACGGGCTGCCTCTCTTTGCTCTTGCGTTTGAGAAGCAAGAAGTCGGGCCATGCTAATGCGGCGATCTTCTCTTGGTATATCTCGTTCTTATTCAGTGGCTTGATTCGCAATGTTCCGAAGGCTAATTGTATTACGACTTTGTTGCAAACGATTAGAACTTCTTTTTTACGGCATTGTTAATAATAATAATACTCGCACAATAATATTTATTAATAACACTCGCACAAAACAAGCAAATCAACCGGTAACCTTTATATGTTTTATTCAAAACAAACCATAGACAACATGAAAGAAGAAAATTACTCTTTCGCGACTTATATCTTATATACTGACAGGTAGTGGCACTGGAAAGTTCCGAGAGTTTCTCATACGTTCTGTGTGGTCAATATTTTTTATTTTTTTTTCTGTGATAGTACTGTTATGTTAATGTGATTGGGTGATTCATTTTAATGATAAAAGTATAGAATAAGTCACAAAATGGGTAAAAACAATTCTTCCACACATGGTGTTGACAAACTGTTTAGAGCTATCGTTTTTCTTAATCTCTCTCATGTATTCGTTAGAATAGAATCGCGGCTATTGCTTGGCGGACCTAGAGAAATAACACTCACAGTTTTTACTTCTGTAAGTTTTCTATGGCCAACCTGCAAGAAATGAGCTGTCAATTGCGAGATATGGCGGAGCACCAAACCTAATTTAATTTTAAAATTCTGTTAATTTTTTCCAATATTTTAATAAATATTCTGCTATACGGGATGGAGACGAATCCAAAAAATTAGAGATAATTAAAATTGGTCCAGCCATTCTTGAGTTATAAATGGTGTAACAAACCCGACTTTGTTTTATATATAGATTTTTAGTTTTTTAGTTATTATGTGGATAGATTACTAAGGCTATATTCAAAGATGAACGTTTAGCTATGATTTAAATGTTTGCTGGAATCTTAGCACTGTTTTCTTTAAGTTTAAAGTAAAAACATAATTGGCTTTTGGAAAGTTATTGCCGAAATTTTTACCGCATGAAAATTTTTTTATTAAATAATCCCAATTATGGCTATACTTTTATTTTTAACCAAAAATATAATTAATAGAATTAATGTTAAGCCAAACATATACTTAAATAATTATAAAATATTTTATCACCATGGTAACTATTCGTAAATTTTAAGGTGGTTTCTAATGACAAGTTTTATGTAATATACTTTCCTCATTGCTATGTGAGGAATTTAAATCTGTACTGTCACGGTAATTTTATTCATAAATAATACAAACAAACTGCCTAACAAAAGAATATATTTTTGGAAGTTAGATTTAAGATAAACCTAGTGTAGAAATGCTTCGTATTTATATTAAATGGTCCTTATTTATACTTCAGTGTTAAATGCGTAAATAAGAAATGGGTCGGTACCGGTTCTCGGCTCCTACGGTTCTCATCTTTTTAACTCGCACCGAGTACCACAGCTAAAATATCGGTGCCGGTACCGGTACCGGCAGTAAAGCATAACCATTTACGAAAATATTCCTTCACTACAACTTAACTGCAGCACAAAGTGGCTAAACTTATCTCAAATTCACATATAAATTATGATTTTGGACTTATTTGGAATAATATTCATCATAACTATTAAAGAAATTACAGATGAAAATATTTAATATTCTCTTCATCTCTGTACACAAAGTATGTTTTTCAATTAAAACTTAACAATTGAAGGTGCCATAGATATAGTTAATCGTTGTGTGCATATGTATAACGTGCCTCAGCAGAGAGATGTGAACAGAAGGACGCCATATTTGTTACACTAGTTTTTAAAATAGACAGCTAATTGAGTCGTTGACACATAAGTATGCGTGACTGGTGTATAAAGAACAATTAAAAACGCAAGTTCCATAATTGCTATATGTGTTTAATAGCATTGCTGACTGATTTCTTAATATTTCCGTAATATTTTTCGGCATTCTAAAATGTTATCCTTTTTTGCAGTGCTGTGGAGTTTAAGTTCACTGCAGCTGCAGCCATATCTAGTGGAATGGCTAGTAACTTTCTCTTTTAGGCAAACGGGATTGCTTTGAAAGTGGCAGGTCTTTGTTTTTAATGTTAATAGCGTTGACGAAGATCCCGCGAACACGTGTTAAAATAATGTTTTTAAAGTCAATACCGGTATGACTCAGAGCATAAGAGATTCAAACAACTTGCACTCTGTATTCCTTCACCCACTGTGTCTCGAGAGCGTACCTTCAGCACTGCAGGTGCCATTTGCGAGGTGAAAAGGAACAGACTAGACCCTGAAAGGATCAAGATGTTAGTTTTTTGTCACATTAATTTTATGTAAATAAAAATTCTGATGAACCATTTCTTATTTAAATGCTTTGAACGTTCACCGTCATTTTATTTATTTCCATTATTGTAATATATTTAATTTTTATTCCTATGTTTAAAGGACTGTGAATGTAAATTTATTGAAGTAATTGCTACAATAATATAGTAAATTTTAGTTATATTAAGTGTTCTCTATATTATTTAGAATTATTTTTCACTAATACATATTACATTTGTAGTATGTTGGCTTTTTTGCTGTACCATGAAAACTATACTAAACCTTTAAATTTACTTTGATAGCCTATTTAAAGACTGAAACATTATGCCAATGCGTTTCTTTGTAAGCATATAATAAAAACATTGAGTGCTGAATAATACAAACAAATTACTATTTTAAATGTTACAAACAGTATATTGTTTAATATGTCAGTCTGGATACAGGCTTTTTAGTGCTTTTTTTTTGTAACTGAAACAAAAAAAAAAATTTGTTTTTACTGAAAACACCTCATAAAAATGTGTAAATAAGTGTGAACCGAGGACCAAGAACCGTGAACAGATTTTTATGAACGGAGAATCGGGAAAAAAACAGGAATTCACCCATTACTAGCGTAAATTATTAATGGGTTTTATGTCATGCATTACAAAATTATAAAATTATTTTAAAATAGTAAAGCCATGAAAAATGTAACGTATTGTTGTATAAAAATATGCCCTTCACTGTTTTATTTCATGTGTAATTAATAATGTTAATTCACCTAAAATTTATCATTTCTCGAAGAAAAAGGAGAAAGCAAATAATTAATGACAATAACGTTATTATAATAATTAAGTTACTTGTATTTGGAGTCAGATACATTCTAGCAATACCTATATTTTGCGAAATATACAAATGGAAATGTTTTCTATTCGAACAGTTATGCGTACATAATAGCAATCGGAATGATTCTGTTCAGAGTAGCACACATTGTACTTGGATATACCGGTCAACTGTAGATTAAATATTTAGATACGTTAAGTACTTAAAATAATAAAAACAATGTTTAGGTATTATAATTATTTTCACTATACAGAAAAATTTTAATTGAAATGCTTCTAAACTGCAGTCAGTTTCAATAAGTGGTAAATTGACGAAATATTAATTTATGTTTTATTTTTCAATAACATAATGATAGCACAGTGAACGTAACTTGGAAACGGTTTAAGGCTTCGTCTAACCTCCCATGTAAAGATATGATTTTTGTTTGGTTTTAGAGATGTTTAAAAAACTATTCTAAAATAAACCTTTGTTTCTAAATATTTATTTTTATGCGTTACTATGGAGTACAAACATAAATAACTACTACTGGTTAGTATGGGGGAAATTATATTTTACAGTCTTGGACATGTCAAGTTTTTATCCTTAAAAAAATTCTAACTAAAGTAACAAATAACAATATAAGAAGATATTTAATCAGTCTTATTAATGTTCGACATTTTTGGCGCAATAAAGCTCTGTTGTATATTTTACATCCAAATTTAATGTCAAAATTTTTTTATAATTTTAAGTATAAATTAAAAAAAATATTTTGAATAGAATTTGAAGTTAAGACGCAGTGGAAAACAGTAGTAAAAGGCACTTTGAATGTGAGCGGACGTCATGGATAAGTGATTATTTACCGTTGCTGTTCATTTTTGACGAAGACTTTCTAACCAACTGTAAAATAATTATAAAACTCTCGTCTATTCTTTATTTCCCCTTAATTATTTCACTATTGGCATTTAAATGTGACATTAACCTATTAAAAAGTAATATATTTTTGATAGTAAGTAGTGCATACTTAACACTGCCCAAAAGCCGATGGTAGTGACCTAATAAGTGTGACACTTTTTATACAAGCCTTGATTTGTTTGAATCTTATGCTCCGGTATGACTGAACAAGGCGACCAGTAGTAAATGGCCGTCATCTTGAATGACATTAACCTTGATTTTTCAAAATTAGCCCAAATTTGCCCAAAGTTCGACAAATTTTCCAGTTTAAAAAAAAACCGCCAAAAATACCAAAAAATTTGTTAATTCAAAAATTAGGATTTCAAAAACTTGAAAATACTTTTTGCCTTAGAAAGAACAGTATTTCATACAGAGGCTTAAGCTACAGCCTCCGATAAGCCTCTCACGTCATCATGGATTATTACATCACCGCTGCAATTTCCGTTTCGGTCGCTAACATAAAAATTACGAATTTTTATGCTAGCGACCGAAACGGAAATTGCAAAATCGGGAAAAAATTTAAAATTCATAAAAAAAATAATTGATCGAATTTAATAATAAAAATTTAATAAAACAATTAATTAAAAAATTAATACAAATTTGTACACTCACGCTATGGAGCTCGGAGACCTCGGTTAAAACCTGGCGAGGTGAAAAATAAAAACAAATACGTTTGATCCTTCCTCCACAGAAGCCGCCGCCCGACTGATCTCCCACCATTAATACCAAGGTATATATAACGACAACTAGTGTGACGTCATAACCGCCATATTGAAATTCTGTATTTATTATCAAATTTAAAAAAATTTAAAATTATAAAAAATTAATTATTTAAAAATTTAAAAAATATATTACTTAAAAACCACCATTGCATATATCGTTACATTCGCCATTTAGGATTATAAAAATGTAGCATGTTTCGTTACGCCCACCATATTGGGTTCTATAAATGTTGCATATTTCGTTACGGCCGCCATCTTGAAAATCCGTAATTTTAATGCTAGAAATTCCGAAAAATTAAAAAAAAATTTAAAAAAATTGCTTACTTCAAATGTTTAGTTACTTAAACGATTTCTGTCCTCGTTTAGATACTCGACGTGAGTAAAAAAGTAATTTAGAACTAATTTTAAAAAAAATTCAATTAATAAGAATAAAAAAATCTAATGCCACATCCGAAATTATGAATTACGTCACCCCTGTATCAGTTATCGTTGCGGACGCCATGTTAAAAATATTTGTTTATTAGCCAATTATAGTGAATAAAGTTCAAAATTCATCATAAAAATAACTTATTAATATAGTTATTCATTTAATCGAATCCCGTCCTTGGTTCTAACCCGGTTAGAGCAAAAAATTAAATAAACGACAGATCCTTCCTCAATCGAAGCCACCTGCAGACTTAACTCCCAACACCAATATTAGGTATATATCGTCAGCTGGTATGACGTCATGTCCGCCAACTTGTCTTCGTCAGCTAGAGGCCACCAGCTTGTTTTCGTCTGCTAGAATGCGCTGACGCCATGTTAGTATAATTTTATGTTCACCATACCATAGACCTCGACTGTTGGCATTCAACTTTAACCTTTACCTTGAACGTTGACCTTGAACTTTGACCTTGACGTTGAATTTTGACCTTGACCTTAAAATTTTACCTTGAACTTTAACCTTGTCATTGAACTTTGTCCTTGACATAGAAATTTTACATTGAGCTTGAAATTTAACCTTGAACTTGAAATTTACCTTGACCTTGGCCTTTGATCTTGACCTTGACGTTCATCGTAGATCCGCCATTATATGTTCAGTACTCGCTACCAGGATCGATAGTTAACATAAGCACCTGCTAGAAGAAATTGCCACCATCTTGTTTTCATCTGCTGGAGGACGCCATCTTGTGTGTGCACTTGTCTGATAGAGTGCATTACCATCATATTAGTTTAAGTTTTACCCGCTAGAGTGAAGTTATAAATTATTATTACTGAGGATCCCGCCATCTTGAATTTTGGGTGCGATTTGGGATTGTGTATTTAATTAGCTAGAAATTCGGGAATATTCATAAAAAATGCCACACTTTAATTTACACGTTACCACAATACTTGGTTCGATCCCTGAGCGATGCAAAAAAATTAATTCTATATAAAAAAAAACACAAAAGTGGCAAGTTCGAGAAATAAAACAACAAAAGTTTTTTACAAACGTAATATTTATAATTTAATTAAATGCTATGTTACTACAGCAACACTTGCGAAAGCCAGTAATCTTATAAACATTTGGGCCTGCATAGGCGTGAATAACTAATTCTTAACTCCAATCGGTTTACACTAGACAGAGACCAGCCAGAACATTTACTGACATAGTCCTTCTCTTCGTGACGGAGTTTCTGGACACCATGGTTAACAGTTTGCTTCACATCGTTAGAACTGTAAATTACTGATGCCGATGTCTGGAATGCACACATCTTCACTTTGTCATCGAACGGATATGGCTTTCCATATATACAGTCCAACCACAAGTTATATTTTAATGGACCGTTTGTTGCTACATATGTCCTACGACTCACTTAATGTATTTAGATAAAAGTAGTGTTTCAATGTTCCACGAAATGCAGACTGTGCCAAAGAGAAGCCGTTATCATTCGCCTGTAATGAACCGAACACAGTCTTAAGTTCCATGTTCAGACATCATAGCAATCGGTTGCTTCTAATTTGTTTTTTTTTGTCTGTACGCTTACGAGTCTCCAATCTAAAGCGAGAAGTCTAAATTTCTGCAGGTAGTTCAACATTAGGCGCACGGACATTTTTTCGCATGTCTTCGCAAACTATCAATACGTGTAAACTAAACATGCCACTCATCGCAGCGAAACTTTATACGAGAAGGATTCTTCTTGCATTTACTCCGTTCATGTGTCCGTGCTACATGGGAAAATGTGAACGTAAAATCGCAGTAGCTGCAAGGATACCGCGGTGATGAAGACAAGCCTTTCAGACCCGATCCAGATACTGACGTTGCCACTGTTATATCATTTCCAGGCATACTCTATTCAACATCAATGCATCGTTGTTGTAGCGAATCCTTTACCTTCTGCCGTAAAGCACGACCTTTGCATGTCTTCATGTGCGTTTTCATATTATCTTTTCTGGCAAACTGCATATGACATTTCTCACAGCCAAACATGTTGCATGGAAGATTCATAGCACATCCTCTCTTCTTGTGTGGAAGATCATTGCTGATGTTTTGGAAAATCTTGTCGCAGTTAAGGCATCGATGGTCGTTATTTGTTGGCGAATCACCATCCATTGAAGTCTCGATCGAGGCCGAAACAGCGTTCGTCGAGGTTTCCTATACAGCCAGCACTGAAGTCAAGCTCTCTTCTACTGGTGGTACCACGACTGTTGAAGTCTCCTCCAGGGTTGACGTCGTCGTTGCCAACGGGATCTGCTGCATCATCGTCGACGCTGATACTAGGGTTCCTGTAGTCGATGGTACAACCTCCATCGAGTTCGCCGTTAAAGACGACAAAGATGACATCGAGTTCACAAAAACAGTTAATTACGCGACTTATGTTCCAGATGAAACATACTAGGTGATCCTTACACCTTCGACGACAGTAAAATACTAAGCGATCTGATGTCTAGGACTCGCTTATATACATGCACCCGATGGAACAATATGCAAGTCAAATCAAGAACCATTTACAATATATAATACACGAGTCAAAACAACATTAAAAATAGAAGCCCATATGATCGAAAAAATTCGATGCGTTGTGATACATTCTCGTCTCAGGAATTCGATTTCACCAATATACACTAGGCTCCAAGAGCTCCAATTCGCGCCTTCAGATCCATCTACATTTGGCTCCAATGCTCCAAATGGCCATCAGCTTCAAGCGCTCCAAGAGATCCAAACTCCATTCGCTCCAACACGCAATGTTCACGCAATTGACACACAGGAAATGGAATGAACACACAGTAAATACAGGAAACCGAATGAACACACAGTAAACGGAACCAACACGGAATCTTGACACAATTGACGCGCAATACACGCAATGTACACGTAATGTACGCAATGACTACAAATGTTCACGCAGTTGAAGCATTTAATGAAAAGCAAGCATAAACGGAAGCACAATCCCGTAAAAGAAGCACAATCAACGAAAATTATGCACAATCGGAAGCACAATCATCGAAATGAAAGCACAATCGGAAGCACAATATTAAAAAAGTAGCACATTTGGAAGCACAATCATTGAAAATGAAGGACATTTGGAAGCACAATCTCAAAAAGAAGGCAGATTTGGAAGCACAATTAACGAAAGGCAGCACAATCGGAAGCACATTCAACAAAAAGGAAGCACATCTAACGAAAAGGACACTTATTTTCACGAATTAAACTCATTAGGTTGCGTTCGTTAATTTTACGTTAGGATACAATGCCTCCAAAAGTCATTTGCTACAACAGTCTTTGACTCCAAAAATCAATGACGTCTAAGGTATTTGACTCCAAATAGTCATAGGCCTTTCGCTATTTGACCACAAGACTAGGAGGCCACGAAGATACTAGACTACAGGACTACATATCTATACTAGTTCTTGTCTACGAAACTACAAGTCTACAAGGCTACAATTGCTGCATCTGTCTTCAACAGAATTTTCTCATTGACTCCAACTGTTCCAGCAGCATTATGTTATAAGATTACAAGGCTACTCGGTTACGTAGCTACAAGTCTACGAGGCTCCAAGGCATCATGACTACGCGACTACGAGCCATGATATTACGAGAATACGTGATTTCTAGTCTACTAGGTAACCAGACTGCGAGGCTACAGGACTACGAAGCTTCTAGAACACAGGGTTACGAGACTGCAAGGCTACAGGACTACGTAGCTTTCAGGACACGAGGCTATGTGGCTACGAGACTACTTGGCTCTAACTGACTACTAAAGCACCATTCAGTGGTGAGAGTTAATTTATCTCATGCAAGATAACCGGTTTGAAGTATTGTCGATTATTGTCAACAGATAACACCACATGTTGCTTGTAGGTAAATATTATTTAGTTCTTTTATGTGGGATGCGGGATGCTTACTAACGAACGCAAAAGAAGGATTCGCTAAGCACTAAGGAAAATGAAGTTCGTCTTCCTTATTAGTGTTTCTCAGATGTATCATAACTTATTATTATAAATGACTGAGCTAATGGTATTTTTGTTTGAATTCCACTTGATAAAAATATAACAAGTGTTCATTTAACAGCAGAAATTCAATTAATAAAATTTAAGTCTGAATAAAATGACATGCCTCATTAAGTAAAAAATCCTTCTTGCAAAAAACCGGTTTCTCAGAAACACCCAGAAGCACTTGGAGAAACCACAGGAATAATTAGGAGCACACAGAGAAATCATGAAAATATTGGCAAGAATAATTGGGAGCACACGGAGAAAACCATTAAAATACTAACACGAATAATCTGGAGCACACAGAGAAAACCATCATAATTTTGGCAAGAATAATCAGTAGCACAAGGAGAAAACAATCACACGTTTACCCTTAACAGAAAATTACAGTTAAAATTTAAAATAAAAACAAAAAACTATAAAAAATTACAAAAACACCTTCTGTCAGCTTCTGAACTTCTCATTTGTTGAGCAAGGATACAGTTCTAGCACAAGTTAGAATTTAAATTTAATTAATTGAATTTCTGCTACTAAATCAGCACTTGTAATTTTTTTATCAAGCGGAATTCAAACGAAAATACTATTACTCAGTCTCTTATAATAATAAGCGCTGAGTAATCGACCAGTGATGAAACCAAGTATCGAGATAATGTGTAAATTAATGTGTGGTTTTTTTGATTAATATTCCCGAATTTCTAGCTAAGTAATTACACAATTCCCAGATGGCACCCATATCTCAAGATGGCGGGAGCCTCAGTAATAATAAATTATTATTGCACTCTAGCATGTAAAACAAACTAATATGATGGTAATGCACTGTATCAGACAAGTAAACACACAATATGGCGTCCTCCAGCAGATCAAAAAAAGATAGTGGCAATGTCTTCTAGCAGGTGATATATGTTAACTATCGCTCCTGGTAGCGAGTACTGAACACAAAATGGCAGATCTACGATGAACGTCAAGGTCAAGGTTTAAGGCTAAGTTCAAGGTCAATGTTGAAGGTCAATGTTCAAGGTAAAGTTTAAAGTTCAAGGTTAAGGTCAAATTTCAAGGTCAAGGTCAAAGTTCAAGGACAAGGTCAAAGTTCAAGGACAAGGTCAAAGTTCAAGGACAAGGTCAAAGTTCAAGTTTAAGGTTAAAGTTAAATGCCAACAGTCGATGTCAATGGTATGGTGAACATAAAATTACACTAGCATGGCATCAGCGCACTCTAGGTGACGAAACCAACATGGTAGTATCCACCGGAAGAACACACGATGGCGGACATGACGTCATACCAGCTGACGAGTCATATATCTTGGTATGGATGGTGGGAGGTCAGTCTGCAGGTGGCTTCCGTGGAGGAAGGATCTGTCTTTTTTATTTTTTGCACTTACTGTGTTCGAACCAAGGATGGGAATCCTTCTAATAAATCAGTATATTAATAAGATATATGTTTGATGAATTATGAATTTTTTTCACTAAAGAAGGATAATAAACAAATATTTTTAGGATATCACTCGTAACGATACTTGATACAGTGGTGACATAATTTAAAATTTCGGGTGTGGCCTAAGACGTTTTTATTACTTTTTATTCAGAACGTTTAATACATTAATAAGTTACTGATTTACTCTCTTCGGGTATCGAACTGAAGACCAAAATCGTTTAAGTAACATTATTTGAAGTAGGCCAATTAAAAAATATTTATTGAAATTTTTTCGAAATATCTAGCATTAAAATTACGGATTTTCAAGATGGCGGACGTAACGAAACATGAAATATGGTAGGCGTAACGAAAAGTGTAACGATTACTACATACTCAACCAAGATGGCGGGCGTAACGAAACATGCAACATTTATATAATCCAAGATGGTGACCGTAACGATATGTGCAATGGTGGTTTTTAAGTAATATTTTATTAAATTTAATTAATTTTTTATAAAATTAATTTTTTTTATTAAAATCGGATAATATTTCTGATTTTGAAGATGGTGGACATGACGCCATGCTAGCGGTCATTATATATACCTTGGTATTAGTGATGGGATATCAGTCTGGTGGCGGCTTTTGTGGAGAAAAGACCTGACGTATTTTTTTTTACCTCTCTAGGTTTCAACCGAGGACTCTGAGCTCCATGTCGTAAGTGTACATTTATTTATTTTTTAAAATAATTATTGAAAATTTTTTTATTATTAAATTAGATTCATAATTTTTTTTATGAATTTTAAAATTTCCCCCTATTTTCTAACATAAAAACGACGTACATTCAAGATCGCGACCGTTACGGAAGTTGCATGGGTGACGTCATTATCCAAGATAGCGGCCGTAACGTAAATTGCAATGGTGACATCATAATCCATGTTGACGTCATAGACTTATCGGAGGCTGTTGACATGGATGCTTAAGCCTCTGTGTGTAACACGTGTTCTTTCTAAGACAAGAAGTATTTTCAGGTTGTATAAATCCTAATTTTTGAATAAACAATTTTTTTGGAAAATTTTTGACGCGATTTTTTCCAAAAATCTGGACATTTTGGCGAATTTTGGGCGAATTTTGAAGGTCAAAGGTCAAAGTCAAGGTCAAAGGCCAAGGTCATCCAAGATGACCGCCGTGACGTCATAAATCCCAGATGGCGGACTGTCACCACTCACCACAGCCTGAAGCCTGTGCCCGTACAGACTTTACTATACTACTGCGACCCGAGTTCGATACCTGGAGGGAACAAACCCATGCGTCTTGGACTGGAAGATGTGGCAAACGTTTCAAAAATCAGGTAGTAGTTTTCTAAGAATATTT